>NC_071263.1:975000-1042500 GCF_023375685.1 Ictalurus furcatus | reverse complement strand
TCCAACTTTCCTGACGATCACAGGAAGAAGAAATGTAAGTTTTCTCATTCTTTTTTTCTTTATTTTCAGTGACACTGTGACTGTTGAGGCCACACTAAAACCAAACGATAAACTGAAAATACAGTAATTCATTATTTAATTACTTAATTATTATTATTATTTTTTAAATTGTGCGAATCATTAGCAAGTCTTTAATTTCCTCACGCCACTCTGCATGGATGCTAGTTCACGCCATTTTGTGTGCTGCTTTTTTTTTTTCATCTTAAGAAAACTCACTCAAAAGCAAAACGCAGCCGCTACTAAACGACGAGTTCGATGAGATATTTGATTTTTGCTTATTGTTGTAAAAACGCTAAACCGTAAAGCTTAATGTTTAAAAGTCACGAGCGTGAAACCTGAAATCACCCCTGATATCTTCTTGCTACGTGCAATTCTTTGAGACGTAATAAACACGCTTCATTAGCAACTCGTTTTTTTTTTTTTTTTTTTGGAAAAAAATCCTTCCCTCCATTTTTTCTTTCACTAAACGGAGCGTAAATTCTACCACGCTGATGTTCTCTGGTTCCTTCGGCTGCGTTGCGTACGAGAATCCTGTCACGAACCGCTACACGTACGTTTTGCTAAATTAAACTCGAGCGTGTATGGAATCAGATCAGGACGAAGCCTTCGAATATGAAACTGCTATTTTTATGATTTTTTTTTTTTTTTCACTCTATAACCTCTAGGCTTGGTTGAAATTGAAAGGCGCTTCGAGGATATTTATGCCTCAGGAAGTGAAACATCTGGTAGAGTTTTTCGAGTGGGTTGTGTTTTCTGGAGAGCGGAGCCTCAGGGGTGCTGATGTATGCCGGAATATGCCCTGTGCATGCCCACAGAGGCGATGGCTGGAGCTGATTTAATCAACATATGCGTAACTTCCCACTGGCAAAATAATGACAATCCATTACCTTCATCAATTACCTGCAGCAGCACAATGATGCAGGTCTTATTAAAACGGAAAAACTAAACCCGACGGAGCCACTGAGGAGACGCGGTTGGTATTTGTAACCACAAATTAATATTTCAAATTCGCAAATGAAGAATTATTTATTCGCGGTGTCAAAGTCACAGCCACGAATTGTACCACACGCAACATAATCTAAGCCTAATAATAAACAGGTTGGAAAAAAAGTGCTGATATTTAACAAACAAAAACATATAATTGTTCATACGGTGAAGTTTTTCCCGTAAAGACGTTTATGTTAACGTTAACGGATTGAGTCTCTACTGTCCGTCATTCGTAGCGGAACGCTTTCCGTCACTGGAAAGTGTTCATGACAGACAATTTAGCGCTTTCTGGTTTCTTCCTAACATGACAAACTGTATTATTTTTGTGTCCTATTAATGTCGAGAGAGAGAGAGAGAGAGAGAGAGAGAGAGAGAAGATAGAGGCTGGTGAGAGAAATGACTGGTTAGTTACAGCTACTAACGTAAGTGATAACAGGAACTAACTTGCTTTGTGGACGTTCCACAACAACGAACGTAACGTAAACATAAACGGATAAGAATTAGAACGTGTATATTAATACAGTAAATAAATTTCGCGATGGAAGCTCGAGAGCGAAACATACATTGTGTTGTATAAAAATACTACTAATGATCTATTTTTTGTTCCTAATTAAAAAAAAACAACAACACAAAACCAAAACGATATACAGAATAAACCTCTTTTTTTTTTGCCCTGTGAACGATTTTTCTGTTCAACATCCTGTAAATAGTTACGAGAGTGTGTGAGAGAATGTGAGTCTGGACCCACTGATGAGTCTGGAGATTTTGGGTTAAGTCGTTGAAAGAACTCGAGGCCGTGACCGAGCCTTTCTTCTACTTTTTTGTTTTCCCGTCCCACCAGATGGCACTGTGGAGTCACACTGCGTCTCCTCCTCTTATTTCCACCTCGTTTTACCCCTGGCGAGATCCGATTTATGACCGTCGAATCCTTAATATCATCGCTGGCTTGTGCAGGTCAGAGCCGAGGAGCCAATATTTGAACACAACTAGTAGCACATTATTAAGCCTGTGTTGGCCACTTATTCACGAGCATTAGCATAATGCAGGCCAGCTCTACTCAAAGACAGTGGCTCTTTTCACTGCCTCCCAGCTTCACCTCGTTTTTTAATTGGTGCTGTCTCTGGATGGGATGGGAGAGCTGAACCCGCTTAGCCCTGTCACACACAAGCCACGCGCTGGGCGCTGTTGGTTTCCCGCACGTCGCACTTTCAATTAGTGGCCTTCCTTTCACGGGCAGGGTGCTAGCAAAAAGCCCGGATGGCTAATGAGAGTGGGTGCGAATATGCAGAGACGCACGATCGGCGTGGGCGAATTTGGCCCAAAGTGATATCAAAAATCAGGAACCGATACGCCAAAGAACCTATTTCACAAATCACAGATGATGAAAGACGCCAAGTGCTAACGTGACGCTGGATGTTTACCAAATATTTACATGTTTATCCAAATTCACATTTGTGCCACAGACGAAATAAGCGTATAGTACATTTATAGCGAAGAATCGACTGCTGGTGACTCAAACGCTCTTTAAAATGCAGAATGCTAACAGTCTGAGATAAAAGAGATGAAATGAATGTCTGGTTGGTCGAACCCAAACAAAATCTTGACCTCTTTTGAGTTTCGAATTGTACCACACTTGAATTGTATAATGTATATATATATATATACACACACACACACACACACACACACATATATATATATATATCAACCGGACACAATTTTCCCCAAATGTCATCATCCGTCAAGACTTCTTTACCGCTGTGTGTTTCTTCAGTGATGATTTAGGACACTGTGTGATTTCCTGTCATCTATAAACATGACCAAATTAAAGCTCAGAAGCTAAACGAGTCTAACATTACCCAGGAAATCAACAAAAAGCCTGATTTTCGCCACAAATGAGCCTCAGCTGTTTGAACCAGAGGGCACCGTGCATAAGAAATAGCACCATCTCACAGACAAACAAATCCCAAATTGGTAGCAATTTGGGTGATCATTGGTGTTTTGATTAATCTTCTATAACAGCAGCGTTGACAGTAATTCCAGCTGTAATTGAAATCGCAGGTTTATATTAATGCGGTCATTCTAATAGGTTATCATTTCTATACACTGAAAAAAAAAATTGTACATGATGTAAATTTTGTCAATCCAATGGAATTCAGCGCTGAACTACGTTACCCATGAGCTCCAGCACGTCACATGTTTCCCACCACGTTACACCCGTGTCTCGTGTTCACGTCGATTATCACCGGTATATGTAAGTTCCTTTGTTTCAGCTCCTTTTTCTCCAGTTTTTGTTGTTGTTGTTGTTGTAGTAGTTGTTGTTGTTCTTGTTGCCGTGGTTGTGTTCTTATGTAGCTTAGTACATCATAGTGTTGCTCATGTTCTGCGTGTTTAGCCCTGTATTTTCCGTTTGGCTTTGTGTTTCTGGTTGTTCACTATTTTAATCACTTGTTTGCACCTTCTTAAAATAAAGTCTGCACTTGCAACCACCACTTCTAGTTTACACGACACCGTGAGGGCGGCCATTTTGTCCACCTCGGCGTATTGCCCCTGAGGTGGGGGTATGGCTTATGACCTCGATTTGCATACGCTCTTAGGAACGTTAATATGATTTCATTTCGAGTCTTATGGAAAGGTTGTTTTCTATGAGGAGATGTTTATTTAACATTCATGGAAGGAGTCTCCAGTGTCAGTGCACTGAAACGGTCAGAAATAAAGCTGTAATGTAAAGGAAACTTCCTCGATAACACGACGAGCTGCGTAACGTATCTCGAATGTTGTTGTCTATTTTGGAGATCAATCAAGCCCTTGAACACTCTCGGGCACTGACTTCCTGTTTCGAAAGGGAATACGTCAATCAAATCGCGGCTCTCAAGCCGTTTCATGGTCAATTTAAGTTTTGCGTCTTATTAACTTCAAGAGAGAAAGAGAGAGAGACGGAGAGAGGGCGAGAGAGGCTGGGGAGGGTATAAAGATTTATAGCTGCACATTAAACGAAAGTATAAATGCCTAAAAAAATCAAGTTCTATTTTATTTAATAAATAAATAACTTTTATCACTGGCAAGTTGCTGTGATTTAACTCAAGCGGTAACTTTTTGCAGACGTTCCACGACATTAAACGCAACTATAAAAGGATAAAAAGTGTGACCTCATTCGTTGATTATTGGAAGATAATAAAAATAACAATAATTATTAAGAGTGACTCTACTTTTCACCAAGAATGTGATGCGCTGGATCTGGAAAGTAATCAACTTCATCACGCCACCCTGTCATTGATTATTTTCCTTTAACAGCACACCCTGCCATCTTCTATTCCTTCTATTCCACACTGTTTGTTATTTGATCCTAATTGATAACTGGCGTTGTTAATGAGGTCTTAGTTTGTCTGTTGAACCGAAATTGTGGCGCACTGGGTGAGTTGAGGCAAAACGTAAACATAAATGAAAAGTGAACGGTGCTATTTCCAGAAATAATCTTGTTTGCTTAAGGTTGCTTAATGTACCGTGACAGTCACTAATTAGTTCGGGGGCCTCTGGGGTCATCAGTTTCGGTTCCTTGTCTCACCTGGCTGTAAATATTTACAAATATGCAGTTTTAGGCTTTAAAAAAGACGTCTTGATGTAAATCCAAACTTCTCCCACTGTGCTCAGCAATTACAAACTGTATAAACAAGCCAGACTCTGTGACTAGAGAGACGTCGACATGCGCGCAGCACGGACACTCGTGTATCTCCTCGCGTGTGATAAAATCCTCGTTACCTGATGCTGCAGCATTTAAATGGCACGTTGTATCATATTAGTTTTATATTAAACATTAATTACGTGCTAAAAAAAAAGAAAAGAAAAAGTGTTCAGCGGCACGCCTCGACTTGGCAGACGGCAGGAGGCTTTGGCAGCGGTGTTCCTCGAGGTCTTAAAGGCTTCAATTCACAATTTATTGTCTTCTAATCAAATTAATTGTAATACATTAAGTTAAATGCTTGAAATCATCGAGCGAGGTTGAAGATTTAAGGACTGACTGTTTAAATAGTGAGAATCATCTTAACGGAATAGTTCAGCACAAAAAGAATTATAGAAAATCTCTCACTTACCCCGAATGTAGTGGATCGGTGTCTAAAGTTTGCTTCTTTACATATTATTTCATTTACAATTGGAACTAAATTCCCAACTGTTTATTACACAAGACATAAACGCTTGGGGGCATACTGTTGTAAGAAAATAATCAATGACAGGTGGTATGATGCTGTCTGACAATTCAATTCAATTCAGCTTTATTTGTGTAGCGCTTTTAACAGCGGACGTTGTGTCTCAAAGCAGCGTTACAGAAACATATAAACACAGGATAGAGATTATAAGTGTGTGAGTTTATCCCTATTGAGAGAGCCGGTGGAGACGGTGGTGAGGAAAAACTCCTTGAGATGATATGAGGAAGAAACCTTGAGAGGATCCAGACTCAGAAGGGAACCCGTCCTCATCTGGGTAACAACGGATAGTGTGAACGTCAAAGAAAGTTCATTATGGCTTTTAACAGCGGACGTTGTGTCTCAAAGCAGCTTTACAGAAACATATAAACACAGGATAGAGATTATAAGTGTGTGAGTTTATCCCTATTGAGCGAGCCGGTGGTGACGGTGGTGAGGAAAAACTCCCTGAGATGATATGAGGAAGAAACCTTGAGAGGAACCGGAGGAACTCAGAAGGGAACCCGTCCTCATCTGGGTAACGACGGATAGTGTGAACGTCAAAGAAAGGTCATTATGGTTTTATATGAAGTCTGTTTGTTGAACTAGTCCACCGTTCACTAAAGGAGACCTGAGTGCAGAACGCTATGTGGTAATTGCAGTCCCAAGGACATCGCAGCAACCGTCGTCCCAGCAACCACAGCGAGAACGTCCGTGTGGGATTTCCATGGTACTTCAAGCGGTACCATCCTCAGCAATCTCAGCAAAAAAAAAAAGAAAGGGTCAGGATCACTGGCATCTCCATAAAATCATAACAGAAAGTGCACTTAGTATTAGTTTCCAATTACAGCACGTCCCAAAGCGTTTTATTCCCCTTATACCTTATAACAATTCACGAGCAAGTAAAGAATGACACATTTATCCATTTTTGAATTTTTTCTTACTGTTTATCCATTTAAAGTTACGTTTAATGTTGCGGAAGATCCTTGAAGCAAGCAAATTCCTGGTATCACTTACATTATAGCAGTTATAAACCGTCACTCATCCGCCTTTCTTTCTTTTACTCTCTTGAAGACAAAAAACACAGCGTGTCATGCTACCCAGAAAACACCTGACAACAACACCTCTTCATCAATCAGAATCAAGAACACTGCGAAACACTGCGTTTGCTTCCAGAATCGCATGTTTTAAAAAATTATGCCTGCTGAAAAAAAAACCCAATGGAAACCTTCGCAGAATTTGTAATGGTCTTAATGGGAATTGTATTAGTTTTAATGGAAACTGTAATGGTCCCTGTGGGTCTCTACTGGTAATTTGTTGCCTTCTTTTCTATTGGTGGCATGTTATGTCTAGTAGAGACCATTAAGGACTTCATGGTAACATTTTTAATGGTTAGCTGATGGTATCCATCAGAAACCATTAGAATTTCTGTGATGGTTTCTGTTGTTTTTTTTTTTTTTCAGCAGGGATTTTTTTTTTTCGTTTAAGATTCCAAAATTGGCCGTGCTCGTTGTGGGAGAGATGTTATGATTCTCTTCCCCTGTCAATCACAATGGCACTAATGTTGAGGTTCTGTTAGATCATGTATGTAGAAGAGGGCGGATAGCTCTTTGCTTCAGGTGTGTTACACCGCCCTGTGATGCAGCATGAGCAGCTGTTTGAAAGGAATGTGATTGGCTGGTTTCACATGTCTCGGAGAACGCAGTAGAGACGATAATACATAACGCATAACACATGGAAATACATGATGTCATATGCTGAAAGAGCGTATAAGAAAGATATTCATGGAGATATCAACTTGTAACCAATCGTAAAATGTAACAAAAAAATAATTAAAAAATAGATAGACATTACGCAACTCGAGTACATTTTTCAGTAAATAAATAACTTTTCAATGTTTTTTTGATGCAATTTTCTGCTTTTACATTGTCACAAAGCAGCGTTGCAGACTTCTGGATGTCCGTCTCACACTCACCAGCTTATTCGCAAACAAATAACCTCCGTGTGATACGCATAATTTCATTCGGTTTCAGTCAACTGCGAAACCTTCAACCTCTGATTGGATTTGATTTAATCTGGTGTCCCTGATCGCTACGAAACTGCACTTGTGTGTTTTAATTTGTCCTGTTCGTCATAAAGAAATCCCAATTAACCCACATCATGGTGCGTAAATCTCATAATAATACAAATTAGATGACTTCTATCTTTTTTTTTCTTTGTTTGTTTGTTTTAAATGATATAAATGATGTATCTTTGTATTCGACTTCAAACCTATTATAAATCATGCATTTCCGAATGACGAACACGCTGAGTGACAATTTTGGCTGAGTTTTTTTGAGAAACAACGAAATAAACATTTCTCCGTAGTCGACTCAGACGTCTGCATCCGAGTATAAATAAAGAGTCATAAGGCTCATTCGATTTCCGTATCGCCATAAACACAGTGAGAGGAAATAGAGCGATATGAGTTATGATGTTGCTATAGAACCACTCGTGTGGATTGTAAGCGCCTCAGCTGGCCGTGGTGTTGCTGATAGAGCCGAGTTTGCCATGCTCAGGTGTGAAAGGTCCTCACTGCGACGCTTTGAATTCAATCTCCCATGGCACGATTGGGTTCAATTCAATTTCAGGCCCATCCAATTTAGAGAAGTTTTTTTTTTTTATGCTCTTCTAAAAGAATCATTTCTGAGCTCTGATCTCTTGTGAAATATATGCCAATTCTCTCTTTGAATCGGAGTTTCAGAGTAATACTTCAATCGATTGCATTAAAGATATTGTGCCTGAACTTTAACAGGTGGCATTCTATTTTTTTTTGCAAGAGAGTAGGACTGATTGAATCAGTTTAGTACTGATTTGAACTTGTCGCTTACGATGGATCGTATTCAGAGTTGATCGTATTCACTGAACAGAGTGAGGAATTAATATCCAAATTGCGCATATTCAATATTCAGACCTAATTTGCATAATTGAGGATCATTCAGAGAGTGACGCAAGATTCACAGACCTGGGGCGGCGTTTGCGTAAACATAGACGTGCCTCAATTACGAGCGAGTCTGAACTTTAGCACATTTTTCTTCTATAATATTGGGCTTTCAGACTTATGTTTTGTGCTGTAAATACATTCAAAAAACTTTATAACCATACATAAATATGACACTATTAATGTATTCATTCATTTTTTGATACAGAATCTCAATTGCTTATCTCAACGCTTATATGGATCAAGTTGTAAATTATTTTAAAATTTGCAAAATAGACAAGTGCACGGCTAGACTATGAAGTACAAGCGTGATAAAATAACCTACATGCCGCACACATATTACAATATTCACGACCTCGGCTTAGTATCTCTCGGCTACATTAAACTGTGCAACTGTTATTAGATATGTTTCCATCCAAGTTGTGAATTTAACTTACGTGAAAAAAATGTAGATGTCACATAAAACATTTGCCAATAAAGCACCGTTGCTCAAGAGAACTTCAGAGGAAATCTCGATCTTTTACTTTTCTGAGCCAATTATCCAATCATGTGATTTGTTGAGGCAAAGTCACACGACTCTTTTGATGGGCATCGAGGAATTCATTCGGTGCACGTGTTTCCGTCGTAGTTTATACGCATGACTTCTTAGCGAGTTTTATTCGCATCTACACAATGCCACAGGATGTGCTGGATCAAGTGCTATTTTGTACGTTTCCGAATGACGAGGACGGAAGCTATGTTGTTAAAATCAAATTTGCCGCTCGATGTTTATATGTTTACTTTAATGCTTCTCATCTTCCCAACACCTTGCCCTGAACAAAAATGGGCAAAAACACATACACGTATACACCTCTTAGGGGTAAAAGCAGTGGTCTAGATGCTGTCGCAAAAACCTCATCTCAGGTACTCAAGAAAAACCTTGAAAAAAGTTGCTGACTCGGAATACAGGTCTATATCTATATACATTTCATAAGCATGAGAGTCTTGCCTTATTGAATTTTCAAATGAACAGTGTTTTTTTTTTTTTACAGTGGAGTGAGGAAGCGATAGCACTAATAAGAAACCAGAAGCATTCTGACCCTGTCCATGGGCTCTAATTACGTTAGAGTTTTGGATAAATCTTAATAAAGAGACCTTACCGTGAATACGTCTTACTGTATCTTACTCACACTTATCTTATATAGTGACTGTAAGAAGTGTGAGCTAGAGGCAGAGTCTGTTTATTTGTTGTAAATGGTTGTTATCATAGATCAGGCTTGCACAACGACCCCCCCTGTGGTCTGCAACTCGAGAGGTGATGACGCACAAGTAGGACCCTGCATAGTGCCTCTAAAGGTTTAGAAACAACCCTGTGGATAATGACTGGATTTGTAGCGTGCATGTAAAGGCACGCAGTGTACAAGCTTTCCTGCTCTCTCTGAGTGTGAACTTCATAAATACTTCCAACAGCAGGCTGTATACCTGGCTAAAGCAGTGATTTACAAACAAGCTGAACGAGAAATACGCCACTGCACTGGTTACAGAACAGGAAGAAAGCGATGTTTCTATACCGTGCATCCAGATACCCCTGAGCCAGCGCTGAAACAAAGGCAGAAGAAAAGGATGTGAGTCTTTGTTCTGGTAATGACTCGGGGGCCAAGCACCGCTCAGAGCATCTAAAAAAATAACCTGCTTGGAATGTCAGTGGAGCTCGATCAGCATTATCCAGATGCAAATTCTGCCCGACTCGCAGACATGCCGACGTACAGTCCGGTTTCCTACATGAAACCTTTTCGCTGAACCGTCAGAGGACATGACAGTGGTCAGGAACTTCACGCCTCACGAGGCACAGATTTGATCTCCTTCAGAAAACATCATATTTCCTCGGAGAGTTCTGGAACCGCAGATGTTTCCATCACTGAAGGCTGTCACTCGGTGAGGAGTGGTTTAGTGCCTCGGATCGTCAGCACTCCTGCCTTTGAAGAACAAGGAACCAGGAGACAGGAGAGAAGACAGACTGCATCATGCTGCCCTAGAAAAGGAGTCAGGATGTAGTCGCTGATAGGTTTCCTATCTATAAGCAGAGTTAGAAGATTCTTAACAGCGTCTTGTCTAAAGCATTAATTGAACAGAACCTCACCTTAAAGTACTTCATTTGTAAATAAACCTAAAGTAATGATAAGGGTGTTAATCTCTGTTGTGCTTCATTTCCCTGAGAGTCAATAGCAGACTGCTACAAACACTAGCATTAGTCAGTGGTAAACATATTTACAAAAGATTAGGAACAAATTATCGAGTCACAGTCGCTAAATCAGGCTCTCAATTAAACACTTAACGATAACACTGCGCGGCTTTTAGATTTCCAAACAAAACGT
The DNA here is from genome assembly GCF_023375685.1 of Ictalurus furcatus. NCBI lineage: Eukaryota > Metazoa > Chordata > Actinopteri > Siluriformes > Ictaluridae > Ictalurus > Ictalurus furcatus. Next base: position 1,031,938 of record NC_071263.1, on the reverse strand, counting down.
GCCACAGGGTTTAGGTTATAAACACTCGCGTTTTCATTAGCTGTTGTATTAAAGGGCTTGAAATCTCGACACGCTTCCCTTTTATTGTCATTTTAAACAGAAATTTAGTGACGGTGTGAAACACTGTTCTGAATGAGGAGTACCCTAGCTTGCTGTAATGATCACTATAAAAGATTAGCTCTGTATCTGCTAATGTTAGGAGTAATAATATTTTAGTTGATGTCAGTGACTATAAAGAATATGTTTAGGAAATTACCAATATATTTAAATATAGACTTTTCAGTTCAGCAGCTTTATCTCTTTTCCCGTTTATTTTGCACTGGTGAGGTGAGTCAGAAGCAGTAGGAGTACAAGGCAGAGGAGTTCATTCAGTTTGGATATTTTATTTTAAAATATAAAACAAAAACGTAACTGTGAAGGTGCTGAAGATATATATATATATTTTTTTATATCGTGGGGGGTTTTTGTCTTGCATTTTTTGTGTTTTAAAGTTTTGGCAAACTTGTAGCTTAGCCACAGTAAACACAATGCCTTTCTATCTGTTCCTTAAATTAACAAAACTAAAATCCCTTCAAGAATTTCCGCAGATTCGGGCTGAGACTCATCATCACGACACGCGTTCATGTCAGAGCCCTCTTCGATTCACGTGCGTTGAACACGAGTACAGCTAAAAGTTCTCGTTTATGAACAAACATCACTCAAGGAAATCGCGCAAGACAATTTCGTGCGATTGCGATTTCACAGATTCAAGCAGTTTTACTCAAAAAAGCACAAAAAAAATCCTCAGTGAAACCCTGTGTGGAAATACGGTAAATACGGCTGTCATATCACGGCAAACCAGTGCCTACATTTCCCATCCTGCACTGCGGCCTACAAACATGGCCGTCATGGACTGCAATTCCCAGAACACTCTCCTTCATTCTAATCACGCACACCTGCATCCAATCTCACACACACTCACACCACACATAAAAGAGTCTGTTCGAACGCTAACTGTTTGTGAAGCATACACGCAGTTGCATTGTCTCTGTCGTGTCCAAGCCGTGATACCGTGTTTGTTTATTCTGGTTTTGACCTTGTTCATGTTTACGACCTTGTCTCTTTGCCTTGCCTAATTTGGACAGTTTGCCTGATCACCTGACCTCTGCTTGTTCCTTTGGACTATTGTATTAAACTACCTAACCTGCACTTGCTTCCGTCTCAGCCTCCATCACGTGACTACGGTAAGCATCAACGCATTGTCATATATATGTGTGCTTTATTATGACGATTTATTTCCTTTTATCCTGATAATTGATCACATCACGTAATACATTTGCCTCATCAACAGAGCTAAGAGTAAAGGAACCAAGAGTCCAGGGGTAACTCCGAAGGAGCTAAAGAGATCACAGTTCTAATGTGAAAATAAAGACAATAAAATCCCAAAAAAAAATGAAATACCATGTAATTCACATTTTTGGCCTTGGCATAATGGTACGTTTGATGGAAACCCAAATCAAGCCCCAGATTGAAGAATGGTGGTGGTAGCATTTGACTGGGAAACTAGATGGTACCAAATCCAGGGCAATCCTAGAAGAAAACTTGCCACTAGGGTGGGGTTCACTTTCCAACAGGACAACGATTCAAAGCGTACTGGAGTGGTTCAAAACCTAAATAAAATGAACAGCCCAGTCAAAGTCCAGACCTCAATCTGATTGAGAATCTGTGGCAAGTCAAGTTCAAGGGGGGTGAATACTTATGCAAGACACCGTACACGCGTTGTGAGTTAGTGAGGCTCGAAACGCAGATTAAAAACGAAAGTGGATCTGTTCTCTAGGATGTTTATGTTTAAAAAGTGCCTCAGAAATAGGTCTAAAACTCCACGTGGCTTTAATAAAGCTTGCTATTTTATGGGCATGGCAAAAAAAAAAAAACAACAACAACAACAACAAAAAAACCACACTATTATTTATTTATTTATTTATTTATTTTTCATCTGTCTATCTTCCCAGAGTCAATAAAGCACAAACGCAAGCTAGCATCGAGTGTATAAATTACTAAACATAGCAAGACGTTCTCGGAAGGAAAATATTTGAAGCTGTGTATGATCAAAACTGCAGAGACTCTTAGTAAAAAAAAATCTGAGAAAATAAGATTATCAGTCAGAAACAGTTATGCATTGAGTGGAAGAAATCATGAAGACGCTTTATTCAGTCGTGTGTGATCTAAGCACTGATATACTGCATTGCTGCGCAGCTCCTTTTAATATAGAAGTCTTCTGTATTTCTCTCACGTCAGTGTTGGAATTGAAATAATAATCCGCTGCAGCACAGACTCTCTGTAACGTGTGCTTGAAGTGGCTGTATGTATGGTGTTTCAAAATTACATGTGGCCCTTGGCCAAAAAAGCTTGCCCGCCTCTAATATAAGTGAGTAAACAAAGCTAGTATAAATAGTTACTGTAAAGCTATAGCTTTTATACTTTATACATACTTTCACCTCGCATCTCCAAGGTTGGGGATTTGAACCCCGACTCTGCCCTGTGTGCGTGGAGTTTGCATGTTCTCCCTGTGCTTAGGCTGATTGGCATTTCCAAATTGTCCGGTGTGTGTGTGTGTGTGTGTGTGTGTTGAGATCGTGCCCTTCGAAAGGTTGGCACCCCGTCCAGGGTGTTCCCTACCTTGTACCCTGAGTCTCCTGAACTAGTAAGACAGTAACCCGAGCTCAGGTTCGATCCCGGGACCTGTGAGGCAGCATCCTGCCACTTGTTTGAACATTCAGTTCTGTTTTTAAAAAAAAAACAAAAAAACAAACAACAAAATCAAACATAGAAAAAACTGTTTTAGAGAGCAGAAGTCTGAGACCACTAGTTCGGCATTCTTTTTCAATTTATCGCAAAGGTTTTCATTTGAAATGAAATGATCAGCAACAACTTGTGAAAAGTAGAATGTTTATTTACTCGAATATTTACATGCATTTCAGAGTTTCTTAGTATTTGGTCCGTCCCCTTTTTGCCTTAATGATGGTCTGGTCTGTCGATCTTGCGATCGCGGAAATAGACGCAAAATCTAAAAGGGAACTCTGCAATATTCGCAGGAGCTCACGATCCTACAAAATCACGACTGATTTTTCCACAGATTTGGGCCGAGACACGTCACGTGACGTCATCACGACGTGCAGTCAGCCGAAGACCCGTTCGATTCACGTGTGTTGGACGTGAGTACAGCTAAAGGTCTCGTTTACCAACAAACATCGCTGTGTCGTCTGAACACATGCTTCAATGGAAGGGATAAGACTCACTGAAAATCTGAACTTTTATACATTGTCAATATCACAAATATGCTTCCAGTCAGACCGACTCTGTCCATAAACTCCGTCTCCCAGAACACACCACGGCCTACAGACCTGGCCGCGCCGCACTACGCTACCTGGAATCAATCACCGCTGACACGTTCGCAATCTCCGGACTTTTGAGTACACTCACCTATTCCCAATCACACACACACACACACACACAAAAAGAATTCTCGTTCGCAAGCACATTCTGAAATAAACGCTCAGTTTGTGCATTGCCTCTGAGGTTTTCCGAGCCTTACAGTCCTGCGTCGGTGAATCTGCTTGTTTTGACTTTGCTAGTTTCTTGAGGTTTATTTATTTATTTATTTATTATTTTTTTTGCCTTAGTCCTGTTTATCCTGTGTGTGACCTACGCCTGTTCCCTGATTCTGATCTTGCCTAACGTCTTTGGACGTTTGTCTGCTTGCCTGTTAATAAAAACACACTCCACTGAAACCGCATCGGTTTCCGCCTCCACTTACATGACACTTCCATCTAAAATACTGACCTAGAAATTGTGCAACATCTTGAATACCGAACCGTTCCTTTTCTTGCTGTAGAATTTTCTTCCTAGTTAAAACTTTAAAACCTTCTGTTTTATTTCCAGCGGCCTCCAAATTTTGGACCTCGCTCTACTTATTCCGATTGTACGTTTCCCTGTTGTTTGGTTCGAGGCAAAATGATGCGATTGTCTCACTATAAGTAGGGGAAAAAAAAAAGTTAGCAAAACATAGTAAATAGAGTGATAAAGCATGACAAGGGAATCAGGGGGGAAAGTGATGAAGAAAGAATTGTTTCTCAGCGTGAGAAATCAAACTACAGCACTGTAGGACCACAGCAGCACACCTGAGAGATGGCACGCAGAGGACCAGAGTATCGGAGGGAGGCATCGTTGAAACCCGTAATAACACTTTCATGAGACTTGATTTCTCTCTCTCTCTCTCTCTCTCTCTCTCTCTCTCTCTCTCTCTCTCTCTCTCTCTGTGTTCCTTGAGCTTGTTTTGAGAATTTTCTACGACTGAGTACGATTCAAAGTTCGAGAAGCTGCGATGCTTCTGAACATACTGGAGTGTAAATGGATGATGCAATGCGTCTTTATTATTCACATATCAAAATGGCCTTCCATTTGCATATTCATAACAAGACATATGAAAAGTAATCGTCAGAGCGAAGCATAGTGGTGGACGCGTCGTTTTTCGGCTAGGCTTTTTAGCAACGGCTGGGAAACTGCTCACTTACTGTATGAAAAGCAACGTCCTTTAAAGGTCAAGCTTTGGTTCTGGTTAGCGTTTATACGTGTGTACAGAAAGATTGTTCTTACTCTTTGAGTGAGGCAGAAATATTTCATCAAAAATATGAAATGCAAATACATGTATTGGAAGTTACCTGAGCGCTCATAAGAGAAACGTGATGTTTGAATTAGACTTAAAAAATGGTCATGAATGCGGTTTTCTATCTGCCTTTAAGTGTGTGTGTGTGTGTGTGTGTGTGTGTGATAGTTTACCCCTCGTGATATAACGCATTGCTCCATTGTAACGGTTTCTCTATCGAGCTACTTGTATTAAAATTTAGCCTCACAGTTAATATCACGACCAGCCATCACCCATGGTGAAGTGTGCAATCTACACCCGAAATTAAGAAGAGTCCCAGTGTTCCACGCATGTTACTCATCACGCATGAGCCTAAAGTTTTCATTATATCCGAGGGCAGATTTCTTTCCGCGAAGGTCACGGGATTGTTAAGGCAGCTGCTGTGCTTTGCACACTTATCACAGTGCGAGTATCCTGAGTGACACCTAATGCATTTCATATAAGCTCGTGCAGGTGCATCACACGCCACTGCACTAATTTAAAGGGAAAGTTGTTTCAGTTTAAACAGAAAGCCAGCCTTCAGAGTATTAACCTCTACCACCAAATATAACAGAAACTCTGACAAAGACATTGGCTTCGGGTCTCCACTGCAAATGGCTGTCGTTAAGAGCTGTTTACTTATTCCACACAAGAATCATTAAATTGACCACAACTGCACAGCGGTCCTCTTAAACCGAGGAACACAATGACAAGTCTGAGGCGGTACGTTTTATTTGCAGGTTTGAGGCACATTGGGCCGGATTCCGATTCCGAGATTCAAGTCCATGTCAATATTTATTCAGGGGAACGTCACTCGTATTCAGAATGGGGTTACGCAGGTACATCTCAAAATGTGCCCCGTTTTTTCTTGAATAGAAGCATCTAAGGTGGGTAGTCCAATAGCGTCTACAGACCTTCTAATGTAAATGCAAGCATTTAATTTAAAGCCTGAAAAAAATAAATAAATCAGGGGATAGAAAATGCGGACTGAAAAAGCATATCACATTTTTAAAAAATTTATTTCGCAGTCAAATGCGAAACCAGACAGTGTTCAAATGAAATAATTAAGACTAATATGATGATCTGTGAAGCTGGCAAGGATTGAAATAAAAAAATCGAATTGGAGTCTACTATGACGGCAAATATGGTGTTGCGCGGATCGTCCGAGTTTTAGTTATCACATTAATCGCTGCAAATTCAGCAGCTTATAAAATAGCACTTGATCCAGCACGTCAATCTATCAGACCGGAGCGCTGGACTTTATATTGAAAAATATGGTTCCCTTTCCAAAAATGTTCCCAATATCCAGCTGGAATGTGAAACGAATACCTGGAAATGTATTTTTCATGCAGTTCTGAGACCTTACCAAACCGGGTGAAGACGTTTTTATGGAATGAAAGGTCAACGTGAAGCGTTTCAGATGAAATGTCTTGCCACCACACTAAATATATATACTTAAGGGCAGACAAAAGCTGTGATTTGTGCACAGGCCTTCAATCATAACTCTTACCTACTGTCTATTTTGTTTTTTTTTTCTTCTGAAATGTCCACCTGTTAGTTATTGGTCCCAATATTACACGTTCGCTTGCACGCACTGTATGGTGGCTCAGTCCAATTTCCGGGTCCTTTGTTTCTCCGTGTTATTTCTCGGCCGTAAAAGCAGCAGCCGAAGCGCATCTGAGAGCGAACTCGACAGATGACTTCCTTCTTTGTCCATCCTCAATATTTTACTTTGTGAAACAAACCAACGCCACAACCGAGCCATCACTTTCTCCACATCCATCACTGCTGTTCTTTATTTATTCATCCTGATTCGCAGGGTTGCATTCTCATCAGCAGCATGGAAGCAAGCCTAGAAGTGAAAAGAAAAAGAGGCTTTTCAAACCCTATACCTCCACTGTTTGAATATACGACCAGACCAGCATTCAATTCAGTATTGTTCCACAAAACAGTGACACACCTCAACATTGTTATTATATATGTATGCATTTTTCTGGGAATATCTATCACTGCTACATCCAGACAATCGTTCATTTTACAGCCAGCACCAGTATATTGGGAAGATTCCACGCCTGGTTGAAAAGTAATCTCGCCAGGGGGAAAAAAACAATGTGTAAACAGCGTTGCTATTCGTCAGTGACATGCAAAAAAACAGTGTATTCAGCTAAAATATAAGCTGTGACCTTTCTCATATATTTAAATTCCCTTCTCCACAGCAGTATGGCGTTCTTGTGGCCACATGCTGCCGTGTGTAGAACGACCTCATCAGCTATGTATATACTCTACGTCAGAATCTCTCAGTTCCTCCATTAGAGAGAATCACTACAGCATGTTTAATCCATCATGTCCTTGTAATGTACCCAGGTCACCCGTCCTACTGAGAAAACTCTCTCAGAACAATCCTTCTGGAAGCATACGGACTTTCCTAAAACCCAGAAGTGTAAAGTGGAGGCACGAACAGGAACACATCTCTGCCATAATCACTGATCCGACACATTTGTCATAATAAAGTTATTATCATGACAATTCCACAGATGCAGATTATAAATGGGCTGAATTTAGATCAACAGGAAGAGAGCCAGTGGCTGAGTGTTCTAATACTGTTGCTGGTACAGAGTCAGCTTGATCGTTTAATGATGATGCCAGATATCCGCGTCCACGCCTGCATCACAGCTGTGCTCACGCTGACCCATCATGTTCATCATCTGGCCTAATAGCCATTCTATAAAAAAAAAATATATGAATAAATAAACTAAAAATGGTCTGAGTGCTGGATTTTACTGCGTTTTAAATTGATCAAAACTTGCACTTGAGCAGAAATGTTTCTATTTGACACAAATGACCATCCATGCAGGATTTTATTGAGTCTTTTTTTGTGATTGTTGCAGCCAAAAATGATTGATTTTACTGTGGCTTTAAAAAAAAAAAAAAAAAATTACAATGCAACTTGTGGAGTTTTTTGTGCTTTTTTTTAAAAAAAAAATTTTTTTTTTTTAGGTAAACTACTCGAATTGGCAGAATCGCAATTGTAGGAAATTGGTTCACATTGGTGATGTTTGTTGGTAAACGAGACCTTTTCGCTGTACTCATGTTCAGTGAACGTGAATCGAAGAGAGCGTTCGCTGAACGCGCGTTGTGATGTCACACGACGCGTCTGTGGGAAATTTTTAATAATTTTGAAAGATGTTGTGAGTTTGGAGTTTACTTGATTTTGCGTTGATTTCTGTAACTGTGAAAACGTGACATCCTGGAGGGACTGTATAGGAAGTCAGAAAATAAAATCTGCCTAAACCATTTAAGTCTACTTTGTTCAAACTAGCGCTGTACGGAGTTTTGCTTAAACGACAGAAGATCAGAGACTGTTGGCCTTTGACTCGGTGACTTGGGTTAAGTGTGGAGGACGATCCGCATCCTACTTAGACACAGTGTTTATCTTGAGGTTTGAATTTTTCATAGGTAAAATGATGGAAAAACATTATAGGCATTATTTAATTAATTCAAGAGCTTCAACTATAAACTCAAAATATAAAATAATACTAGAATAATACTCTGCATGTATACTCTGTATACTGCCCAGTTTGTAAGGTTCTTTGCTACGTCTTGTTGGTTTCTATCGCCTGCGTTACTAAACCTTCTTCGTTCACTCGTTTCTGTTGCTCTTTATTTTCCAGTTCAACTCTGCTGTAATAATTATTATTTTTTGTCTATTGTTTTGGATTTCGGCCAAAAATCTTGGAGCGCTTGGATTGTCGTGTGTCACGGAGAGCTTGTTGACGATGTCGGCCTCAACTTGTTTGTTTGTCAAGTCAAATTTCCCTATTGCTAAAGAAAAAGGAGCGTCCATGTTGATAGTAATGAGAACATGTTAGTCTCAAGATGAATTTTCAAATGAATTTGCTTTTGCAATGTTTACATCCAAGTATGCTAGCCAATGTGGAAGCTTCTTTTCGTGTAGAGGAAAGGTTGGTGTTTTACATTTGAGCTACTGTCTGTTGGTACATGCTTTACCGAAGGAAACACGAGCACAGAAAACAAACGCAGCATCAAAAGTCACAGAAAGGTCAGTGTAGAAAGCTATACTTTCATATGAGCAAAGTTTTACAGCTCACAGTCCAGCGTGAATCAAGGTCAAGCTGCAGAGAAGAGTTGTTCAGTAATAAATTAGGAATTGAAATGGTTGGCATTTTGCTGTGGTACAAGAGGAAGAAAACACTTTGGCTGCAACGGTATAGAAGAACAATCAACTCGGTGTCATCACCTCAGCCTGTTGTTGGTTATTTTTCTATAACAGCATGCCCCTGTTTCTTTCATTCTTTACTTATGCTGTATCCATTCCCATTGAATTAATACGCTTGGACGTATAACGTAACTAACACGGTTTGTTTTACTTTCCGCCCTTACGTTCACACAACTACAGTACGACGCAGGACCTTGTTGACAGCTATGCACTGTTTTCAATACAGCGATTTGCCTTGAAGTGATGCTAACGCTAACCGATTTCAAACACCTTGACCAGATCTGTGACTTGATTTACAATCGATCTTTCTTGAATGACAAAACCGCGGCGTTTAATAAATGGTCTGACCGCTTGGCAGGGACGCTTTGCCTGGAGACGGTTTAGTTTTTTAATTGAACTTCAGGCTTGGCTCAGGGGAGGAAATGTTCTCACTACTGCTTTATTACATTTCAAAGAGTCGCTCATTAAACCCGGAGTGAAAGTACAAATTAAAACAAAGGGTTTTAGCATTATAAATCAATCATCAACTCTGGAACTCTCACGAAGGATATGTTTGCCAACAGTGTTTTCCCACTGTTATTAGCGGAGCGCTAGTGCAATTGTGGCGCTTGTTTTCTCTAGAGAAACACGCTAGTATCTCTGTTTGCGCTCTGTTATGCGGTACGACATTTCTTTTTGACTTTGAGAACAGTGGAATAAAAACTTATAACCATGGATTAATAACCTCTCAGTAAAATTTGTGTATAGAGACATTACAAAGCAGCAGATCGTTAGCATCTCTGGAGAGTGTTTGTAACTAGTACAGTTAGCTCGTGCTTGCGCTGCTAATTTACTAATAGCTATCACAAGAGCCTGGCAGTCAACATATAACTCAAATAACTACATTTCACACTGATTAGTGTGTGTATTTATAAAACAGGTTAGGTGAAGATAGGCATATGCTGGTGCATATCTGGTGGGTGTAGCTAGTACAGTTAGCTCGGACTGCTAATTTGCTAACAAAACTAATACATAACACTTACGTACTCACTTTATTAAATTATTAGAATACATTAGTATTAGAATATGGTTAGTATAGTTCTCAGAGACCTGTGGTATAAGTGTACCAGCTGTTATATTAACACGCCATCCTGTGTTAAGAGATGACTGTTACGAGTAACAAAAGGTTAGACTTTCCGAGTAGGAATTCCGAGTTGAGGGGCATTTTGTTTGTTTGTTTTTCTTAGTCGGACGTCATAAGTTGTCTTACGAGCTTTAGTCGACGCTCGTTGACGAATTACAATCGAGGCAGAGCGCATGAAGATGTTGTCCTTTATTGACAATTATGGCTAAACCAGAGTGACCATATACCATACCATACCATAGCACAGCATAGCATAGCATTATGCTCGCTATGATCTAGCAAATAAAACCCCACCAACAACCAAAAAAAACTAAAGTGTGTAATGTACATCCAATGATCTATTGTAATTAGGGTCCAAGCACCGAAGGTTTTGCTTAACTTTTTAAAGTTTTATTTCAAAATATTTTCCAAGATACGCTCAAAGGTATATCGTATGGAGTAATGAATGTATGTCAGTCTAATGCTCTAATGCTTGTTTACTTATGAAACAGAAGTTGTTAAATTTTTCACCACTCTCTATGCAAAATCTGATCGCACGCTAGTTTATCATTATTATAGTGTTATTAGTAGTATTATTATAGTCTCTTATTGACACTGAGTGAGTGATTATAGTGCTGCCTCTGTGTCCTTCATAAGAAACACCTCCATTGTGTTGAGTGACAATCGGCCCTGAGAAGGAAAGGTGGTGAGACACCGGCGCTCATTCTGTCGCCTCCTTCAGTTTCATAAAATAGGACCACGGCGTCTCCTCAGCACCACCGGCATGATGACACTACCAGAAACAGCAAAGCTCGCTGAGGTAATTTGGCCGACTTAGAATCAGAGATAAGGATCCGGCTGAGCTCGACGTGGAGAACCTTGGAGAACTGACAATGACAGATTCCTTTCACCTCATTCAGAAAATAATAGTTGCTGGATGAATTGTTTTTTTTGTTTTTTTTTTAAGGTCAGAGACTCATTAGCAGCGAGAAACCTCGAGTGAGTGGTTCCAAACCTCAAACAAATAAGGAATAAAACATGACCGGGTACGCTGTTGTAGAACAATAATCAACACCGTGGTGGAGTGATGAAGCAGAGTTACTGTTACCACTGTGAAGTTGATTCTTTCCAAATAACCGCACATCCTGAAGGGTGTTATTCTTTTTCGGATTCAGTCTTGCGTTCGCTAAAGAACCTCACGTCGTTCTTTGGTGTGTTTTTACGTGTAATGAAACGCCCGCAAAACAAGACCGTTCATAGCTAGTTTCAAACTGATCAACCATTTTACATTGTATTATTATGCATTATATTAAACAAGAATAGCATAATGTTAAAGGGGGAAAAATTATATTTATAATTAATACATAATCTTATAATCTCAGTGGCGTCCAAGATTTACCTAGTAATGAAATAATTAGTTCTTTTTTTCAGGTTAAGCCAATTTGTCGACTCGTCATGTCGGTCTTAGTTCATTTTGGTTAATGGTTTCCTACGTTACCTACAGGGTGATGCAGCGGCGCTTTATTTCTTTACTCCGTCCAGCTCTCTCACCTCCTCACCTGTACGTTCTGCTCAAACAGATCAGCTTCCAAAGCTCAATGTCACGCTAATAATGCCATCGCGTCGCGTCCTCACCGTCCCACTGATCGCCGGTGTCCACCTGTGACTTCACTGCAGTAAACAACCTCTATCATCTCACGGGAATAATGAAAGATACTGCACCGTCTAATATAATTAGCACCAGAATTGCTAAGCAGATCGCAAATATTTCAAGGTACAGATATTTTACGATTATATGAAGGTTTCCATATATATTATAGGTCTAGGATTTCTGACTAATGATACAATGTGATACAGACATATTATAACAACCCTATTAGGAATATCAGCGTCTCACTGCGAATACATGATGATGATGATGATGATGATGATGAGGCAGTGCTTTAACTTCAGTTGTGTTAACTGATACTCGCATTAATGCACGGCGGCCTCCTTTGTAGCGGCTGAAAAGGATTTTCTGGGTTTCCGTCGGAATAGTGGTTCGCACAAAGCAAAATCAAACTGATTTGCAAGGATAATGAAGTCGCAAACTTGTTCTCAACTTATTATGAAAGCGTCGCGTCGACCCAGTTTGATGAAGCCTTTTTCATGCGACCACACACTGCAAGTTTATCCCACACAGCCTGTTTCTGTGCAGCAGAGGAACAAAAAAACAACATCTGACTGGTTTTCAGCAGCAAATTTTCCCCGTTTTCACAGCTGGATGTATGAAGGTGGATTTAGATCCGCGAGGACAAAAGAGCCAGAAATGGCAGCACTCAGACTCTCGCTCTCTCTGATGTGCTCTTCAGAAGGCTACGCCATCTCCTCGCGGCGTGCTCGCACGAAGCTCGCCTCAGAAACAGATGGTAACACGCACGTGCTAATGTGTCTGTATGTGGTTGAGATATCCTCAGACCCTAGAGCAAAGCGAACGTGCGGCTGGTGACAAAAGGCGTTTCAGATGAGCTTTTTTTTTCAGACGTGAGTGCTCTGCTGCGCCCACGAAGCGCCAGTCAAACAAAGCAGCGCACATAAATGTATTTCGCCTTGCAGGCTTTTGACTTCAAATGGACGCAGATAGAGTCCTCTGATCAAAAGCAATCATTTACTTTGTGTTCGCTGCTATTTGGATTTAATTAAGGAGTAATAATACAGACCTAAACGCATTTGCTGTGTGAAAGGCCCCTAGCATTATGCACAATCAATCCACTGGTTAATAAGGAGCTCTTTTGGGAGGAAATTTAGGGCGTGTCCCCCCCCACCCCCACACACACACACCTTCCCAAACGATTCGCAAGGAGACTGACTTCACATATGTTCAGTGAAGCTACTGAAGTGTAGGATTCATCATAAAAAAACAGCACATCACACAAACCAGTCTGGGATTTGGAGCGATTGAGAGCACACGGCTGGTGAGAGATGGAGGATTGATGTTGGGTAGATTTCAATTTATAAGAAGCTGCTCAAAATTCATTAAAAATGGAAGAGAAAGAGAGAGGATGGGACAATTGTTTAAAATTTTTTTTTTTGGTACATTGTACCAAGAGGCTTGCCAGATTTCTTCAAGGATCTGGGCATGATATTGCAATCATTTTTCGTTGTTTGCAAATATCTGCTGGAGATTTGTGTAAACCCCACCTTCTAACTTGGTGGTAAAAGGAAATGAGGTGGACAAGATGGTGGAGTTTACAAAGAAGATGTCAATGTAGCATTCAAACGCTTATACAGGTCATCCTGTCACACGGTGGCTTAGTGGTTCGCCTCACGCCCCCAGGGTCGGGGGTTCGATTCCCACCGTGGCCCTGTGTGTGTGTGGAGTTTGCATGTTCTCCCCGTGCTGCGGGAGTTTCCTCCGGGTACTCCGGTTTCCTCCCCCAGTCCAAAGACATGCATGGTAGGCTGATTGACGTGTCTAAAGTGTCCGTAGTGTATGAATGGGTGTGTGAGTGTGTATGTGATTGGCACCCTGTCCAGGGTGTACCCCGCCTTGTGCCCCATGCTCTCTGCGATAGGCTCCAGGTTCCCCGTGACCCTGGAAAGGATAAAGCGGTATAGAAGATGGATGGATGGATGGTTGTCCTGTAAAAAAGTGAACAACCAATGAGAGTAAAACTACATGTACGTACTTTTGTAATTAAAAACGTGAGGTAAGCTAGATTTGAGGACCACCTTTGTTTCAACTCGAAAAGTTACGTTTTACACGTTTACAAGTCAAAACAATGGATTACTTTAAGTTTAATTCTTGAAAACTTATAAACTTAAGTTCAATATCTAGGGTTAGGGTTAGAGTTAGGGCTCATCGATGTGTGTATGAGATTTACGCTGTTTTACCATGCTGTTAATTAGATTTTGTCAAATTGCTAAAATAACGTCAGTCTTTTTGTTAAGTCCGAGTACTCTTCCGGTAATTTGGTGAGCCTTGAAGGCTTTTTCCAGGTGTACACTTCACACAGACACAAATCCCCATTAAGCTGTGCAGGTCAAGAGAGCACAAGCCTGCAAGACACATCTCTGTTTTGGACTTGACAGCATGCTTCTGAGCGTTCGATTCCACGGGTAACAGACACAGACCAACGGACAAGCATCAAACTTTGATTCCGTTCCAAAGGAGCCGAAGTGTTTTTTTTTTTGTTTTTTTTTTGTTTTGTTTGTTGTTTAGTTGAAAGCAACATAGTATTTGGGATACGGAAGGTCAAACCTGCAAACTTCCAAGGAGACACCATAAAAACAAAGTACTGATTCCTTTTATTGCATTTTTCATCAAAATGTCACAGGTTTCAAAGACTCTAGATGACTTTGAAAGGATAAACATTGGGGATTTCATTCAAATAAATGTGAGGATGAAGAAAAGAAACGGCACCCATTAGTCATTGATGGGATTTCTCTTTTTTCCTCAGCTCACACGGCATCGTGATGGGAATGATTTCCATGACAAATCCCTGGGCAATAAATACATAAATAATCAATAGTTACACAAGAGCTGCAAGATCAGTTCACGTCAGTGTTTACATGGGGAAAGTTGCTTGTATTCAGAGTCGGTTTAAGTGCACCATTTAGATGATTAAAATGACCTGCATATACTTCGTTCCACAGAGGTTGCCAGATTGTTCTGGAGGAGAAGGGTTTGAGACTGGGTTATTCAATACATTTACACCACCACCTTTAAACAAAAAGAACTCGCCTTTTAAAAAACTTGACTTAAAAAAAATTAAGGGATAGAAAATGCTGACTAAAGAAGCAGATTGATTTTGTTTTGTCCCCTTTATTGTCAACTGCAATATGATGAAATGTAAAAACAAGGGACCATTTAAAAATAAACCAATAAACAAGACTTTACGATCACTTATAAATAAGATGACAAACATTGAAATAAGCATCTACAGTAATAGGAATCTAGTATCTTGCCATGATATTGCTGCACGATCAGTCCTAGTTATGTGTTGTAATTGTTACTGTAAACGTAATTACTGCAGATTTCTTATTTATTAACAATATGGCATCCACCTTCATTCAGCAGCTTGATCCAGCTAAGTACTAAAGATGCTTGCCATGAAGGGGGGTGAATAATTTTGAGACTGGAGAAATCATTATAAGTTGCCTTTTCAGTTGAATTTTGGGGAAACCACTTGAAGCTTTCGTCGTGTTGAACTATTAAATTGTTTTTATTCGATTTGTTCATTGAAAACAGCTGAAAGTCTGTACATTTCGACAATAAAGCTGATTTGCAATGGGGGTTGAATAACTTTGTTTGCAACTGTATATTTATTTATTTATTGTTCTATAAATGGATTTAAATCCAGGAACTTTTTAGGCACGGAGAAAAGAAAAACAGCTCATACTGTGCTCGGCTCAAATCCCAAATCCCAGATGTGCCATGCAGAATGCAGCTGGTTATGTTCCCATTAGGGAGACATGCGAGACAGTGATATGTTACAGACAAGTGATTAGTGTTCTGGTCCAGTTCTACGTGACTGGTGGTTTGTGGGTAAAACGGCAGAGTTTGTCCACCCAGGACTGTTATCCATGGGGAAAAAAAATCTTCGGGATGTAAATGCTGTAGTAATATTGTACTATGCAGGTAGATTTGGCATTAATGTGCTGGACTTTTGTCTTATGGTTCTTAGTCCAAACCTGTAGGTGACACACCACTTACATTTGACGAAACAGGTACAAACGGACCAAAGTTCCATTTACCAAGTCCTGCCAATGTGACTTTGATGAATGACCAATAGTTAGGCAATCCTTATAGGTTCAAATTGACTGTAATCAAGATGAATGTTGCTTGCAGGTCCCAATTATATCCAAGCCCTCTCGCTGGTTAAGATTCTTATGCTTTACCACAAGAACGATCAATAAGTTATTTATTGGGTTTTTTCCCCCTTCCCATCGCTTTCTGTAGGTTGTAGGATGAAAGGAGCTACAGTATGGACTCTGTCACTGAAACACGCCCGGTGGAGTATCGATTCCTGTTTTCCTTTAATGACTCAACGCTCCACTTTGTTAGCTAATGTAAAAAAAATAATAATAACCCATAAAAAAAACATGTTGTTCAACTGAACCTCAGGGCCAATGATGTATCAGCCTTATCAAAATCCCATAAGCACCTTGGGCAGTTGCTTTCAGGATGGATTCTCTTTGTTTTGTTTTTTTGCATTTTTAAGGTATCATTTAAGGATTTCCCATTGACCAAGTTAAAATATCTGGAGATGTTCTTGATCCTACTTAAATACTGAGTGTACTGGTTCCAGACTTGCCAATGTGACAATATACTGTAGAGAAGATACGCAGCAAGACTCAAAATTTTGGGTATTACAAAAGCAAATTCTGTAGAAATGTGACAAGATATGGTTAACGCAATCATGATATATTTGCTCATTTTGGTTAAAAATATTAAAGTCTATCATAATATCTATCATGAGGAGGTCACGATAAGCTGAGCTAGCAAGCTAAAAATGACCTCCTGTAGTAACTAGTAACATGGAAGGTGCACACTCTTACAAGGTGTGTAACTGATCCCAAGCTCCACCCACTCTCGGTTATTGTTTCTCTCCATGCAAGAGAGTTAGTGTGTTTTGGGAATCAGGAAACGGGCCATGAAGTGACAAAATGGCCGCCTTTTATGCGTCAGAAAGTTGGTAACAAGATGGTCCGCTTCACGTCGGGCTGCACCACGAAACCTAAGCAGGGTTTACAGAACTCTTCCGCTTCGGGATGTTTTGCTCCTTCATTACTGTATGTTATGAATTGGAGCTCAGACTAAACAAATCTGAGCTGAGCTTTCTTTTACTGACCTTCAGGAGAATAATAATGAAGGCAGTAGTGAAATTCAGGCAGGTACGAGGTTCACTGATCTAGAACCGGATTTGTTTCTGACCTGATTTACTTTACAGATGCTCCCACTTAATCCATACACACATACGGCCATACAGGACCGAATCTTTTCTTATAGACACGATGTACCGTGATAACATCGCACACGGTGATGAAAGATCAGACATGAATCATCATATAACACTTTATAGTAAAGTCCACAAATAAGCATATATTAACACTTAACTAAGGCATTCATACTGATGCTCAGGAAATAGTGAATTCATTAATTTAGAAATTTACATATGCGCATACAATATGGGTTAATCTACACGGCGTACTAAATAAATAAATAAATAAATAAATAAATAAATAAATAAATAAATGACCTTTATTAACAGTGTTAATTTGCAGAATCGGTTAGTGGTAATGGTAATGCTTAAATGAATATTCATATATGACTCGGCGGCTGCTGCGTACGCGTCGGAATTTTCCAGATGAGCTAAAGATTAGTGCGTGTGTTAATCCATTATTACGAAAGCGTTAGATAAGTATTAATAAACGCTCATTTGTGGAGCCTGTTAGTAAAGTTTTACTGAATATTTCACATCGACACACATCTACTGTATGTAGGTGCAGCATTAACGCGTCGGCATTTGACTGAATCGTGAAATAGAGACGAACCTCTCTTCAGCAAAGCTTCTAATGGCGATGTGATCAATTCAAGCAAAACAAAAACGATACATAATGCATTAATGATGAAGGAGCTGGAATATCAGTGATGAATTTAAAGAGGTCTCTCTCTCTCTCACACACACACACACACACACACACACACACACACACACACACACATACACACACAAAGGTGTGATCAATCTCATGAATCCAGCTACGGATGACAGGGTATAATTTTTCCAACAATATAAATAGATTAGAGCGCAACCCCATCTGCAGCGAGCAGCGCAACAATATCAGTGTCGGCTCATGGGACTCAGACCCCAGCTTGAAACACACGAGCAGGGGCTATGATATTGACCTGTATATATGTGTGTGTGTGTGTGTGTGTCACTGTCTCACTTGTCAGAACAGAATAACTTCATCACATGGTGAGGCTCAGGCCTGGCTATCTCAGATGTAGAACTCATTACAGTGCTGCCACACTCGGCGTGTGTGTGTGTGTGTGTGTGTGTGTGTACTCACTTGCATACTAATCCTGTGAAATGTTAGGTGTGTGTGTGTGTGTGTGTGTGTGTGTGTGTGTGTGTGTGTGTGTGTCTTAGGAGTGTACTACAACAATACCCTGTATCTGTTTAGTGCTCCAAATATACATATCTGTATTCGGATTTAAACTTGAAGTAGGCATGGCTGAAAACAGGGAGGTATTATTATTATTATTATTATTATTATTATTAAATATGACCCAATCACTATGGAAATCTCAGCGGTAGAAATGCCAGAACTGTCAGCATGGTGTGTGAATTCTGCACAGTTCCTCAACCTCAGCTACATCACTCACGTCCATAACTGGTCTCAACACTTTATTTTCTAAAGAATCTGGATGGTTCCATTTCCCAAAGTATAAACACATTAGTAGCCTAATTAAAGCCATTGCTAACCTGACCAGGCAGTTACTGTGCACATGGTACACCAACATAATCAACATATTTTCTCATTCGTTATCAACAAGCAGGAGCAGTGTGTGTTCCTTGGTTACACATTATTGTGCGCACACACACACACACACACACACTCAGAAGACATAAGAGTGCCATGAATATTAAGCGAGGCTTTGTGCCACCTCTAAACTGTGTGTGTTATTTGTGTGTGTGTGTGTAAAACACTCACTTTTAAAAGTTATATCATTCTAAAGTTATATATTTTTTTCATCTTCAAAGGTTTTGATCTAAATGCAAGGAATAAAGCACAATGGGTTGTGCTGTTAGAGATGTGGCCTTCAGGACTGCGCGTTTTTTTTCACGCGATGCGTTGCGTATGATCACGCAGTACGCAGGTGGCAGGCACGCTTCTTAGACTTTAAATTCATTTGTTGTGCTTCACACAATAACCACCAGGTGGCGCATGGAACAACATACTGTAGCTGAACACAGTACAATTAAAAAAAAAAAAAAATGGGAACGCGTGATCGAGTATAATTCCGTATATAATTCAATCTTGAATTGACTTTCCAGTACCGGTGCAGTGCCGCAGCCTGCTGTACTTCCTGTATATCTTGACTGACCGATGTGTCGTCCGATTAGCGGTTAGTAATCCATACGCAAAATATACCTACCTTTTCCGTTTCATCCGACTTGGCGTGGTGTTTTCTGACTTGTTCGTTTGTTTACAGATTTGCCGTTGTGTTTATAATTTGTTTAGGTTTTCAGATTTGTGATTTGTTTTTGCGCTTCTCGGCCACCGTAGTTTTATTCCTCTTATAGCACAGCATTGCTTGTTTGACAATGTTGTTTTTATTATTTTCATTCATTAAACAATGACCCATCATACTATCCATTTAGAGTTACACATAATGTAGAATTTCTGCAAAACAAATTACTTCCTGTTCTCACGTACTTTACAAACAACTATAAACCGTCATTCTCTTACGAGTCTCTCTCTCTCTCTTTTTTTTCCCTCTCTCTCTCTCGACGTTATTATGACAAAAGACGTAAATAAAATCGCAGTTTATCATGTTGCTAAGAAACCGGAACGTGCGATATCCTCTGTCCTGAAGATAAACGTCTCAGAAAACGTCACCATATGAGTGATTATACACGTTTCGATGTTAAATAACGTCGAGCTTTTAAATCTGTTTATTATTAGTCTTAGATTATGCTACTGAAATGCGTGAAATTCCTCTTCATCTGAAGTGTTTTAACAGAATCTTTAAGAGTTTTGTGCTAAAATTGACTGGTATTTGGAGCTGTTCATGATTGGAGCTGTTCATGATTCTCCAGCTGAAGAAAAACAGCCCCAAAGTATGATGCTGCCACCACCGTGCTTCACCGTAGAGACCGTGTTCTTTTGGTGATGTGCTATGTTTTTTGTTTTTTTTGTTTTTTTGTTTTTTGGCCAAAAATTTCAACTTAAACACATTATTCTACACGGTTTTGGGAGATTGGATGGCTTTTTTTTTCTCGCCACCCTACCCCCATAACCCAGCCATATGAAGAATTCAGGAGATTGTTGTCACATGTAGGGAGCATCCAGTACTTGCTATGAATTACTGCAATTTCTTTTAATCTCGCTGTACTCCTCTCGGCAGCCTTCCTGACCGGTGTTCTCCTGATCTTCTCACCAATTTTAGAAAGACGTCCTGTTCTTCGTAGCGTCACCGTCTGTCGTGCCGTATTTCCTCCACTTGTTGATTATTGTCTTTGCAGTGTCCCACGGTCTATCCGATGCCTCGGAAATTGTTTTGTAACGTGCTCCTGATTGATATTTTTTCAATAATGAGTTCCCCTACCTGCTCCGTAAGCTCTTTGTGGCCCATGGCTTTTCCAGTTGGATGTTACTCAGAAGATGTCAGGAGAATCCAACAGGAACAGCTGGACTTTATTTGGGGTTAATCAGTCACTGTAATTGATGGCAGGTGTACACTAATTAGTATTTAACATGAGTTTGAATGTAATTGGTAGATTCTGAACACTGCCACATTCGCAATTATAAAAGGGTGTGCACACTCCTGCAACCAGATTGCTGTACTTATTTATTTATTTATTTTTTGCCCATTATTGTTTTTATATACTAAATGTGTATGTTAAAATTTCACAGTGAAGGTAGAAAAGGTTCTGACATGATTTATCTTGGTTTCATTTTTTTTTTTTTTTTTTTTTTTACACCCCAAAAAACCTGCCATTTTAACAGGGATGTGTAGCTGTTTCATATGCCTTGTATAAATATTGCGCACGTATTAGCAGTGGGATGCGGTTTGTTTTTGAATGACAAGAACAGGCAGTTGTACAAGGCCTTACATATTGAGCAGCCAGTCAATATTCACCGCACCGTTGCGCTTTATGAACGCTTGCATAGTGTTCCTATTTAAATATACTCTGACATACACGTATAAAGAAAACGTGGGGGGGGGGGAGTGAGAGAGCGAGCATGAGAGAGTATGAGAGAGTGAAGGATTGCAGTGGCTGTGACATCAGGAGGAATGAACCATTAAAAGTTGGCTGTGTGTATTGTCAGGCGTACAGATAAGACGTGTGAGTGTGTTTCAGAGAGTGGACAGCACTGTCACCGATCCTGCTCTCTCTTACCGGCTGCTTGTCAGCACCCATTCACAGAGTGCTGATGTCTCACTGCGGCTGACACACTGGGCAGGGGGAGACGGCCGAACGAAACACACCCCCACTTGGTGCACACACTCGCTTGGGCAGCTCGGAGATAATCAGAAAGACCGAGACTGGAAGAGAGGACAGGAACCAGAGGAGGAAGAAAGCAGAGCAGGGATAATAAGCACAGTGTTTCCTGCCCACCTCTGGATTTATTTGGCCTGACACACACACACACACACACACACCAGCTCACACGTAACACCCAATTTACACTTGGAAAAAGCTGCTCAGGCTTTAAGAGCATTGTTTTCTTGGCTTAGCATGATGAGGACGAATGGTGTCCTCTGAGCATGTCTGTATAATCACACGTTCTTCACATTTAATCTGAAAGTATAATCTGTAGGTAACAGACTAACGGGTGTAGGTCACCGGTATCAAACTCCGTCTCAAACCCACTGCTTTTTCCTTCCGTGAACTTGCCTGTGGTGCATAGCCTACGACTCACCATTTCACACTAGACCAGTAATATCTAGAATTCACAGTAGACCTCTAGTGTAATGATCACCTGTGCACCCGCGCCGACGTTTTGTGAAACGCGTGCTCAAAAAGTCAGTACAGATGAAATAACTCACTTAAATTATACATAAATATCACCAAGAAAAGATGATAAAATAAAGAAGGAATTGTACTGGCAGCTGGGCAGCGTAACGGTGCAGTGTTAGTCAGCAGGTAAGAATATGAAATGTGTGCTAGCCGTTAACATTTAACTCCATCGAGAGAACACACTGCATGGCACTGCCGGATCTGTTCACATACAATAAACCAAAGGAAAAATGACCTCTTAGAAAAAAAAAGGGGTCTTTAGGTATTAACGCGTTCGCTCGAAAAGGCGATTGGATCACTGAGATGTATATAATGTACGTCGCTGCACATATCTTACACTGTATTTGTATATAAAAGGACATTTTTTACACATGTCGTACCTTATCCTATTATATTTTATGTCTTTGTGAGAACACGACCGATGTAAGGTTTGTTACGGAACAATTCGGGAGTGCTCTTCTAGAAAGATCACTGGTACGACCTGGAAGCTAATTATCACCCCTTAACAGTGTGTCCTGAAGTGTGTCCTGAAGTGTGTCCTGAAGTGTGTCCTGAAGTGTGTTACGTGTCCTACACTGCTGTAATTTGCCAACAGTTATCATCACACTTTTGATCTGTTTATAGTTACATTGCATTTCGTTCCTGTTACAGTGAGGAGGAAATACGTATTCAGACTCTAATCTATTATTTAATATATTTCCAGTTGCATATATCCACTTCAGATTTGCACATATAACGTTGTTTGACTTTATACTTATAGATACGAACAAAAAAAAGTATATATTCATGGGCATAAACAGTGATGTGTATAAAAATATCTTGATATCTTGATTTCAGGTCGTCCTGCGGCTCTTTTCAAGTGACTTCTGGCTTCTTTTTTACTTTCCACCTCCATGTTGTGGAGCCGACTGTAATTGTGACCGGGATGTTTAATGTCTTCGCCGTGGCTCTGTATAATGCTGTCTATGAGAATTTTAGTAGAGGCTGGAGCGAAACCAGTGGATATTCAATCTAAAAAATACTTTCAGATTTTCAGCTTCAATTCCAGGGGTTTAATAAAACACACTGCGTTCAACGTTTAGGAATTACGGCCATTTTTTTGGCTCCATTTTTCATAGGCTCAAAGGTTTCCTAAGTTTCCTCCCTTTAGATGCTTTCCCAGACCTTTACTTCAGTTTTGTCTTCATTAAGTGAAAAGCATACTCAAATGGGTTGAAGCCCTTGGATATTTAAGAACATTTAATTTATTTGCCTTAAGAAGCTCTTGGGTTGCTTTCACTGTGTGTTTCCATCTGTACTGTGAAGCATTGGACTGAATCTGAGCAGAAAGTATACGGTAGCTCTGTATACTTCAGAATTCATCCTTCTACTTCTATCAACACTCACATCATCCATAACCATCAGTTCCCCAGTTCCATTAGCAGCCGTACATGCCCATGCCATAACACTTCCTCCACATGTTTGATACGTGATGTGGTACGGTTTAGATAATGAGCCGTTCCTTTCCTTCTCCATACTCTTCTCTTCCCATCATTCTAGTACAAGTTAATCTTGCATCAGAACTGGTCAGGACTTATTTTTATTTTGTAGCAAAGTCTAACCTAGCCTTTCTGTTCTTGAGGTCTGTATTTATATCCATGAAGGTGTCTCATGATTATAGACTTTGACAAATACGCCTACCTCCTCCAGAGTGTTCTTGACTTGGCTAGATGTTGTGAAGGGGTTTTTCCTTCAACATGGAAGGAATTCTGTGATCATCCACTTTAGTCGACTTCCGTGGTCTTCCAGGCCTTTTGGAGGTATTGCGCTCGCCATTCCTTCTTTTCAAGTTTTTTTTTTTTTTTAGGTGGAGCGTCCACCGTACACGTCCCTGTGAATGAGGTGTAAGTGTAGAACAGACAATGCATTAGATCGAGCGCATTAACACCTTCTGACCAATTAGAATCGAGAATTCAACAGCACGGTGGCGTAACACTAGTGTAAATGTAACCCTGATATAAGATCTTCAGTACTGGAGCACGTCAGCAAACCTTTGATCTATAGACGAGGCAGGATTTTCCTACACAATGCCTGGAGCAAAAATCTTTATCTGACCTTGGGGAAACAGTGCACACACACACACACACACACACACACACACACACACACACACACACACACACACACACACACACCAAGAATGTCTATTTTCCAAGGATTTTCTCATCGACATCGCGCTCAATTATTGATAGGCTGTTTGAATTCCCAATTCTCGTTACTTTCAAA
Organism: Ictalurus furcatus; assembly: GCF_023375685.1. Classification (NCBI taxonomy): domain Eukaryota; kingdom Metazoa; phylum Chordata; class Actinopteri; order Siluriformes; family Ictaluridae; genus Ictalurus; species Ictalurus furcatus. The sequence goes on along the minus strand of NC_071263.1, from coordinate 1,007,936 downwards.
GCACCGGACATCTTGATTATCTGTACGACTCATTGGGAGCAGTGTGTCTCGCTCATGGGCGGTGATTAATAAGAGACGTTCCATAGGGGGACGGTACACACCACGGAAGCCATTATGTTGATTTAATGTCAACGATAAAATTCCGTAATCAATAGAAAGACTTTGAAGTGAAGTCTGATTTCGAAAGCAGCCCTTCACCACATGAGAATTAGAGACGATCCCTTTTCGGGATAAATACTGTAAAAGGGAATCAATCATTTCTTTCGACAGAGGATTTTCACGCACAGAAAAAAAAACAAACACGTAAATAAATAAAGGTTAGCTGCCTATTATTCCAAAACACAAGGATGGAGAAAATCCGAAGCTTTCAGATTCAATCAAAGTCTTTGTACTTTCTTTTGTTTCTTTCTCATTTCTGGGATTTTTTTTTTTTCCCAGGCTGTTACGAAGTCTAACAATAAGACTTTTGTGTTAGAACTGTGTTTTTTTTCTGGTTCACACCTCATTTTACATTCTCTTTCATTTAACCCCACTTCCCAAAGGAGATAATTACTCACCAAACGCCAGGCACCTATTGTACTAAATGAGCTCGCGTTCTGTCAGGATGGCGCGGCGCTAAAATGTTACATTAGCTGAAAATGGAGGAGTTATGGATTCACAAGGTACAGCGCCTCATTAGGAAATACCATCTGCGCCATACCTCTCGGATTACACCGCATATGCATCGTTATCTGATTACAGAACGCGTGGCAATCAATGTGCAAATCCTCGCGAGCCGACATAAATCGCGAGTCAATAAGTATCAGATGTAGGTATTGTGGAAAGGCGGAAAAGAGAAAGGAGTGATTCAGCTGAGGGTGTTTTGCTGGTAATGACCTGCAGATGGACAGATTTCACACCTCGGTCTCGATGCATCTTTTATCGCTTGCACATCATCGGATTGTGAAGGAAACCAAGAGAGAGTAATATGCAAGATTCACAGCTCGAATTGCGACCAGACAATACACAACCCTGCAGTGAAACGTGGGTTCGTTTCATTTCCAGCCGCATAATGTGGCCTAGTTCTACTGATTTATGATAAAGTGTCAACTAAACTTTTCTAGACTTCTCCCCTGTTGACTTAAGTATGCAGAAATCCTCTCCTTCTATATAATTAGACGAGACCTCAGCTTGTTGTGTGAGTGATAACGACCCAGGAGAACGATGCACAAGGCCGTGTCAGGAAGTCACACATGGGACGTAAGTCTAGAACTAAATCAAAGCCGAAAGGCAGTGTGTGATTATCAGAAGAATTATGGTTACAGTTTATCAAGGGTTATTTATATATGCAGAAAGTTGTAGCCCTTCTCTGTGGAATTAGTCAGATTTAAAAGGGGGGAAAAAAACTACAATGGGACTACAATGAAATAAGTGCTCTCAGCTCTCCTCTAAACCTGTCCCATCCTGCGTATAAAAAAAAAAAAAATACTCTGACTGATTTTACGAGGCTGTTGGAACAATCGTGGGCTCGTTTTGTAGAGCAAAGAGCCCTTCACATTGTGCCTGCCCCCAAATCCCAACCTATAACGGAGAGCGCCGTGATGATAATCACACACTTTCTTTTATCCAGAGTTCCCCAAAAGTGCTTTAATAGCGTGTGGGGGCCGACTCGTCAGATTCAACACTAGTGTGAAACTCCAGCTCAAATGTACACCATCCATACAACCATCCATTTCCAGAAGAGCTCAGCCATGCAGAGAGGCTTCTAATAACTTCCCTCTCCGGGCCGGTGGGTGGGTCGGGCTTTCAGAGGAGGGAGTCAAAGGAGCTCTGTGCAGCGCTGTGGATCTGGACGGAACCCAGCGACGGCCTCAATCTGCTCTTTCAGACCCTCTGAGCTGAGGACGCCGGGTCGCCAGCGCCCATTCAGCATCATTCAGCGCTGCAGAAAGATGACCTCGAGAGGAGAGAGAGAGAGAGAGAGAGAGGGATGCATGAAAATAAATCACATTACGTTTATCCTGCACCGAGCAAGAGGAGATGTTGATGAAATAAGAAAAACAGCAATAATAACGGTAATGATACAGTTTTTTTTGTTGGTACACGCTAACATAATCGAGAGGCAGGAAAAATCATCTTTTGCTCTATCCTCTTGTGGTTTGCTGTGAAAGGAGTGCAGAGAGCAACTCCCCCCCCCTCCCCCCCCCCCAAAAAAAACCAAACAAAACAAAAAAAAAACCCTAAAGCAATTAACAGTTTAATGAGGCAGAGCGATTCTCTCAGGAACCCCACATCAAAACAATTAAGCGCCATAGCAGGAGCTACAGTTCCTTTTTTTTTTTTAATAAGGAAAGAAGTATCCAGGAACCTCTGAGATCTCCGGTGAGGTTGAAGTTATTAAAAGTGGATCGCACACGTGTAATCATTTCCCAGCTTCCCATCAAAGTGCTTTCGGTTGCACATTGCTTCACGAGGCTAATTTTTCACAACCAGGTCCTCTTCCCACTCGCACTGCCTGATACATCATCCACTAAATCTATGAAATCACAACAAGCCATTTTACGGAATCATAAATCAGAGCAACGCAGAAACCAGTGGCATCTTATATTTAACGTTTAGGAACGTTGGAGTTCGGTGATTATGCATCTGTAACAACACAGGCGGTGTTAAATTGCCATTTTAAATACTGATTAATCACGCACACTTCCTGGTGGAAATTTAACGTGCCCTTCGTCTTACAGGAAGGACATAAATCCATTCCGCAGCTGCACATAATGTGGGAATTAAGTCCCTCTTTTGTGGGGTGAGGGGGTAGAAGCCTAGCGAACCATTACAAACTCATTATACTTCTATAAATGCTTGATCCTTTAAGAGGTGTGGGGCAGTACACCTTAACAATTAACCCGCAAGCTGTTAAAGTTTTGGCAGGACAATCAGTCCGCAGATAAATCATAAGGTTATACATCTTTGGCATGTCATACAAGTTGATACAGCAGGTTTGTATGGGTCGTCGCTTGGAATATGAATTTCTATTTGTACTAGTGAGATAATTTCACATGATTTAACTGACATCATGAGAAGAAAAAGACCATCGTACAAGATGTTTGCTTCTACTTCATAGAAATCTATTCAAATCACGCTAGCGGACTGCGCCTGCTCTGAAAGAAATCCTGACTAATCCTGCCTGCTCATGACGGAATTCTGACCAATCTGGCCCAGTCCTGGAGGAATCTTGATAAATTCTACATGCATGAAAAGAATTATAATCAATCTGGCCCAGTCCTGAAGGAATTCCTACCGATTTGGCCCAGATGCAAAGAAATTTTTCACTAGTACCGTCTGCACTCGAAGGAATTTTGACCAAGCTGGTCGCGTTCTGAAGGAATTCTGCCTGCTCCAGATGAAATTCTGACCAGTTTCTCCTGGTCCTGAAGGGGTTTTGACCATTTACACCTTCTCCAAAAGGAATTCTGACCAATACAGCCCAGTTCAGAAGGAATTCTAACCAGTTTCTCCTGCTCCTTCAGGATTTCTGAAGAATCTTGCATGCTCACAAGGGAATTCTGACCTATCCCACCAAGTCCTGGAGGAATTCTGACCTATCCCACCCAGTCCTGGAGGAATTCCGACCAATCCCACCCAGTCCTGGAGGAATTCTGACCAATCCCACCCAGTCCTAGAGGAATTCTGACCAATCCCACCCAGTCCCGGAGGAATTCTGACCAATCCCACCCAGTCCCGGAGGAATTCTGACCAATCTCATCCAGTCCCAGAGGAATTCTGACCAATCCCACGCAGTCCTGGAGGAATTCTGACCAATCCCACCGAGTCCCGTGGGAATTCTGACCAATCCCACCCAGTGCCGTGGGAATTCTGACCAATCCTGCATGCTCCTGAATTAATTCTGTAACCAATTCGGCCCAGCAGGATATTTCAGCAAGATAATGCGCCCTGCCACACTGCAAAAATAGTTCAAGGTGTTGACTTGGCCTCCAAATTCCCCAGATCTCAATCCGATCGAGCATCTGTAGGATGTGCTGAACAAACATGTCTGATCCATGGAGGCTCCACTTTGCAACTTACAGGACTGCTGCTAACGTCTTGGTGCCAGATACCACAGCACACCTTCAGAGGTCTTGTGGAGTCCATGCCTCAACGCTTCAGAGCTGTTTTGGTGGCACAAGGATAGGGGGACCTACACAGTATTATTCAGGTGGTTTAAATGTCATGGCTGATTTGGTTTATATGTAATTCCTTAATCAAAGTTGCAGATAAATATACCAGAAGAACAGATAGGCTTACTACATCTCTGGCACTAATGTCATTATTTGTAATCCGCCATATGGTTCTAAAGCTGCAGCAATATGTTTACGCATGTGTGCATCATCAGCTCATATGTCACTCTTAAGATGTCCATTTATAGCAATCTTCACACCACCCGACTCCCATAAAAGCCGTTAAGGGATTGCGACTTTCCTTCCAGGTAGATTGTATGAACTCGAATTGAATCTGGTTATAAGATCTGACTGACTTATCTGAAGATCCTTTTTAAAGAATATAGAATAAAGTTTGATTTAAAGTGGTCAATTTATAGATTTATGTTCCAACACATGCACATAGTTCCATCACACTTCACTTACCAGCTGTATGATTTTGAGTCAGATTAATTACACCGGCTTAATTGAATTTTTATTGCATTGTTTTTTTTTATTTTTGGGGGGCCTGCTTCAAAAAGTAATTACGCATATGCAATAACAAGAGACATCGCACCCACGCAGTAATTTGCTGCCGCCTGTCATTCACAGCTCTTGTACCATGACATGTTGCCAAAGCAGTGCGACCTGCCGTTAGAAATATTTAAAACGCACTTTATACCTTTTGCACCAGTGAGATTAAATTATACCCAGAGACAGATACGAGTTTGCGTACCTGTTCATTTCATGGGCTGCTGCTCCTCGGTGCACGAAGCAAAAGTGCTGGAGGGAACGCACCAGAGCCCCAAAAGCATTATAATGTTAATATCATTTTAATGTTCAGAGTCTTCAAAGAGCTACTCGCTCATCATTTTAAAATGATCTCTTTAAAATGAGCTCTGACGCTTCACTACAACAGAATGAGACCAACCGCTGATCTGGGGCCTCCTTGATAATTAAAGATTAAACCACTTGGGGGTGTGTTGTTAGAGGGAAATGATCAATGATGGGGTGGTGTTACAGTTACCACTCCAAAGTGAATTCATTTCCAATAACACTACAAACTGACAACTTTTCCATGGTGGAAAACGTAGTTACAGCTTTACCCCTGAGTGTTACAAAGCACTGACACTGGAGACTCCTTCCAAAAATGCTGAATAAACATTTCCTAATAAATAAATAAATAAATAAATAAAACTCCTTAAAGAACCGGGAGACTGTAAGCAAGGAGAAATTGGTACTGAAAATCTGATGTAAAAAAACCTATTATTTATTTATTTATTTATTTATTTATTACAAGGGATTCTTCTGAATCTGAGCTTTTGTGTAAAACATGTTGAGGAAAAGTCCTTTTAAAAACTATGTGGTACTTCTAAGAGGAATTTCTGTGGAAGCCCTGAACTGCATTTAATTTCATTTGCTGTCTTTATTTTGACTTAGTGTCTCATTATTTTCACTTAGTATCTTCCATCCATCCATCCATCCATCCATCCATCTTCTATACCACTTTATCCTTTTCAGGGTCATGGGGAACCTGGAGCCTATCCCAGGGAGCATGGGGCACAAGACGGGGTACACCCTGGACAGGGTGCCAGTACTTAGTATCTTATAATTTTATAATTTAGAATCTTGCTATTGTGACTTGGTATCTTGTTTTAACTAAGTACAATTATTTTGACTAAGTTGTTAAAATATGACTTACAAAGTCAGACTTAGGATCTCATTATTTTGACTTACTAAGCCATTAGTATCTCATTATTGTGATTTAGTATCTCATTATTTTTACTTACTAAATCATTATTTCGGGTTACTATGTCAGTATTTTGACTGAGTATCCAGTTATTTTGACTTTAAGTTGGTATCTCATTATTTTTGACTTAATATATCATTGTTTTGACTTACTATGTCATTAATTAGGCTTAGTATCTCAGTATACTAACTTTGTAAATCAAAATAAACATATACTGATAAGTCAAAAATACTGAGATACTAACTTAGTCAAAATAACTGGATACTAAGTCATAATGTTTGACTTAATATCTCATTATCTTGGCCTACTAAGTCATTAATTTGACTTAGTATCTCATAATTGTGGGGCGCACGGTGGTTAGCACGTTCGCCTCACACCTCCAGGGTCGGGGGTTCGATTCCCACCGTGGCTCTGTGTGTGTGTGGAGTTTGCATGTTCTCCCCGTGCTGCGGGGGTTTCCTCCGGGTACTCCGGTTTCCTCCCCCAGTCCAAACACATGCATGGTAGGCTGATTGGCGTGTCCAAAGTGTCCGTAGTGTATGAATGGGTGTGTGAGTGTGTATGTGATTGTGTGCCCTGTCCAGGGTGTACCCCGCCTTGTGCCCCATGCTCCCTGGGATAGGCTCCAGTGTCCCCGTGACCCTGAAAAGGAGTAAGTGGTAGAAGATGGATGGATGGATGGATCTCATAATTGTGATTTAGCATAGCAATTCGAAAAAAAAAGAGAAAAATCTTGTGATTCAGGTCTTCCTCAAATTTCAGTGTGGATGAATAATTTTCATCTTCTCTGACTAAATATGGAAAGACAGAAGTACATTTGCCGGCTTTGTTCTACCACTGCAGTTCTTCTGTCACTGAATATTAAATGCCATGCACTACATATAGTTCACTACTTAGGGTGTATAAACCAATTATGATGGACCCTAGGTAGACTGCATGAAGCACAGGACTAGCATTGCTTTAAAACCTTAATAATAATAATAATAATAATAATAATAATAATTTCAATATGTATTGGCACGTGTTCTAATTGAATTGTTATTTTCCAGCATTGTAATTAACACTGTTAGAGTGTGTGTCGAGGCAGTGCGTGACTGGATAAGAGTGTTGAGTATGAATGAGAGAGTGTGTGTTAAAGTGTGTGAGGTGACCTGGCCTCAGGTCAACTCTAAATGATGACCCCTGGAATAAAAGATAAAAGGTTAAATAATTGAATATTCGAAATGATATGCTCAGGACTGTTTTAAAATTGAATTCTTACCTCTAGGCTTTGGCTCCTGGCTAGTGCTTATTCTGTAAAGGAAAAAAAAAAAAAAAAAAACTAGTGTGAAAGCAGCCTTATAGGCAGGGTTGGGAGGGTTACTTTAAAAACGTATTCCATTACAGTTCTAAATTACTCCATAAAAAAATGTAATCCAAGTATATTAGCATATCGTAATATAATTATTGATGAAACTGATATTGACTTCCATTGTTTAAGTGCAAATCAGATCTTTCCAGGTCGTTGAAACGTACGTACACTCCGATCGCGTATGAGTTTGACTGTACAGACACCCCATAGATGATCTCGATGATCAAGGAAACCTTTCGATGGAGTTTACACACTCTCATTTTATGAACACATTTTACTGAACAAAACCACCATGCTAGGGTCTGTCCATTACATAATACAAAAACGACAATAAAATACAACAGTTAGTTCTGCTCCACGGATTTGATCGGTCGAGCGGCGTTCCTGTATTTCCTATAACCGCACTAGGACGTTTCATTGTGTGCATCACTCCGCTTGTCCGTCTTCGCCAGCTAAAATTCCACTTCCTAGCTGGAAACGTTATTACAGTTGAGTTAGCGACATCATCAGCGGACATGGCAAAAGATGCATTGTTTATGAATATAACTGAACGCTCGTCAGATGAGGATGAACAGAAGGAAACGAAGACACATTTCACCGGATGCACCTTTAACGGGAATGTACGGATCATTGTGACGTAGCTAGCTCGCTAGCTAGCCGACGGGCTATCAGTGAGCGCGGCTTCTTTGGGATCCGTTTCCGTTAGCGGCGCGAAAACAAACGGAGCATTCGGCCTTGTTTATAGAACTGCACTCGCGATCACTTGGTTATACTGAATGTCGGCACAACCGTGATTAGCTACGGCTGTACTGATCCAATTCATTCTATATAAAACAAAAGTTCCTGCGTTCCTCATGTGCAACAACATATTTGGTAGTGCGTCTGAATTATTGTGAATAGTGGCAGGAGCATTGCACCCCACTGGCGCTCTGAGAGTACCCCATTAGCCTGTGGTGTATGTTAGCTGTTAATCAGAAAGTGACATTTACTGCATGTCTTTGCCATTCATGTTTTTTGGGAAAGCAGACACAGCTGCAATTTCCTTTGTCAATATCAACGGAAGAAAAGACTCAGAAGAAAGCCATTTTGCTAAAAGCCCATTCACGTGCGGTCTCCTGTAGTCTCCTGCTGCCATGAGGTTTGGCAAAGATGTGGTTTAGTTTATTCGGTTTAGAGGAACGGACCGGAATAGACATGAAGAACTTGTTAGTTACTAATTAATTAGGAAATAGAGTTCATAGGAAAGCTCAAAACACATGTTCTTTATCATTTTTTTTTGTACATATTTCCATGACGACATGCTCTGTGAAGGATATTTGCATGTGCAGTTTGTTAACCGCCAAAAACCTGAACCTGAGCATCACGTGAAACAGTTTTTGAAACAAGAGCTGAATTGTTCTGATCCACTGATCAGTGGTAAGAACAGCAGGAGTGCTGGGCGGCACGTGGGCTCCGAGTGCCACTTTTACTTGTTTTTACAGCATCACTTTCATCAATAGGCTGCTTTTCCCACGTGCGCCCGTTTCAACCAGACCGTCCTGGTGCCCTGGTTACTGTGCAGAATCGCAGATAATTGCCCCGCTGCTGCTCCTATTAAAGAGACTATCTCCTCTCATCTGCTTTGGAGGATTGCAATTCTTTTTTAGTAATGCAATTTCTTTCAGAAGACTTGGAACCCAGCCAAATGATCCTAAGCGTCTCCTGGTGTCCTTTTACATCTTCCGGGGGTCTCTGTAGATGTTTCAACAAAAGCAGCCTTGTTTTCTGTTTATTCCCAAAAAAAAAAAAAAACAAAAAAAAAAAAAACGTGTTGTGCGGAAAGTGACTAATAGAGGATGTTAAAGCTCATTTAATTGCATTTTGAATGAGGATGTATTTATTAAGGATTGTACGGCGGTAATATATGCTCACAGGCTACTTTGTTAGGAACACCAGTACACGTGCTCATTTATGCGATTAGTCAGTCAGCCAATCATGGAGCAGCATGCAGATACAGGCATTTCGGTTAATGATCACATCAAACATCAAAACGGGGGAAAAGATGTGAGGCTATTTCAGAAACTTTGGATCTGCTCGGATTTAATACAAAAAAAAACCAAAACAAAAACAAACCGACAGCAGCGGTACTGTGGGCGGAAATGCCTCGTTGATGAGAGAGGATAATGGGCAGACTGGCTTGACAGGAAGGCAATGGTGACTTAAATAACCACTCTTTACAAACACAAAATAGCAGAAGAGCATCTCCGAATACACAACAGATTGAATTTTAAAGGGGGAAGGGCTGCAACAGAAGGAGACCTCATCAGATGAAGACGAATACACAGCAAATGCATCAACATTAAGCTTTCTTTTCTGGGAAAAGAATCCCACATGTGGATAGAAACACCTGGCTGGTGTTTACAGCCCTAGAACAAATTCAGCTGCGTGTTGTTTTCGGTACATGTGCAGACTCGATCGCTTCACGGAGCATGTTCTCTCGTACCCGAGCAATGCAAATCAGGCTGAACTTCATGACACCTCTAGAAACCTTTTGCAACTGGGGATTTGTGTGCTTTTTTTTTCTTCCCTCTTGTTTCTTTCTTTTCGCTGTTTTCTCTCCACGTTCTCGCCGAATGATTCCGTATTAAAATACAGAGTTATGAGTTGGAGACTGAGTGGCTGAATTTACACATGGGTGAGAAAACAAGTGAGCTGTTAACACATGCATAATTAAACACCGTCCTGCTAAGCAACCAATATAATTCAGTTTGGTTCGGCGACTCGATGGTGATGTCCAATTAATTGTTGCCAACATCTCACAGCCTGTCAACGTATCCACATTTAATGAAGTTCATTTTAATGAGCTGATGGAAAAAAAAAGAAAAAAAAAGAAAAGAGAAGGTCCAAAAACCGAGGTGGGCGCACACAATAACCGGTGCACAAGCTCATTAAGCAATCGGTGCAGGAGCAGAAATAAATGAGATTTCATTAACAGCAGGATGCTGTGTATGCTCTCGCTGTTCCAGGTAGCTTGTCGTATTTATTATCTTCACACACTAAGAATTTATGAAGGATTTTTCACTCTAAGTGACCCAGATGTGCAGAAGTCACACACCCACACACTACACTTCTTCATCAACAGGGGGCAGTAGGAGAGAATCTATTCAGCCAGTTGTTACATTCGCTTGCAGCATTAATCTTTGTTAAGTAAGGTGATGCACATTCACTGTCGGTACAGTATATCTCCATGGTCTCTGTGAATATATTTTCTGAAAATCAGTTTTTGTATCAACTAAATTCCGGGTCTTGTTTTCCCCCCCAAATAAAAATGGCATATTGACATACCTATGAATCTGAAATGATTGACAATTGTGCAGGTTTTTAAATCTGCCCCTTATTAGCTGAGATTCACTGGAAGCCCCGCCCCTTCCTACCCATCTCACAATTCAGCCAGCGATCTCGTCTTAACTCCCCGTTACCTTTACAAGACTACTTTACCTTTTGTTTCCCAGGTGCTTTGCAAGGCAAGGGAGAGTTCATTAATGTGAATCAAAGTATATTTGATTTCGCTAACATTAGACAAGTATCTAGGTAACATCATATATCTGGGTAACAACATATTTATTAGAACCAATGAACATATTTGGCTGAAAAAAAAAAATTGTATTTTTGACCAACATATGATATAGTGGCTCTGTGGTTAGCACATTTGCCTCACACCTCCGCAGTTCGGGGTTCAATTCCCGCCTCCGTCCTGTGTGCACGGAGATTGCATGTTCATCCTGTGCTTCGAAGGTTTCCTCCGGGTACTCCGGTTATCTTTCCCAGTCCAAAGACATGCGTTGGGGGCTGATTGGCATCTCTAAATTGTCTGTGGTGTGGGTGTATAGTGAGTGTGTGTGCAATTGTCCTGCGATGGGTTGGCACCCCATCCAGGGTGTCCCCCGCTTTGAGTCCCCTGGGATAGGTTCCAGGCTCCCCGCGACCCTGTGTAGGATAAGTGGTACAGAAAACAGATGGATGTCAAATCCAACATTTTACAGATAATTTAAATCATAAATAGAAAGTTCAAACAGTGTGGTCAAGCTTGTTGCAGTAGACACTAGAGTACCCATATACAGTATATAGGGTTTATACTGGTAAACATAGGGTTAGGGTAAACACCAGACACTTGGGGAGAAAAGCCTGCCACTTTTAAGACGTACAGTAGAAACTTTCTTTTTAAGTGCGCTACATAACTTTTTTTCTACACTAGGAAGAAAGAACGTGGTGAAACTGGTGGTTTCTCCAGTTGGCACTCTTAAGGAAGTGATTTGTCAAAAAAAAACGACATTGGTAAATAACTACATTCTTTTTATCCACAAAGCTTACCCCTATTGTTCAAACTCCATTGGCTTTGGGTGTCGCTGGATTTCTGACAGTGCTTCCCCATGCTTGGCAATCAAGAGTGACATTCCTGGGTTCTTTAAGGTCGATTCTCTGGTCCCTCAGATCATTATTAATTTGCTTGGTCTGTGTCTTTTTGGTGCTGACTGTTGTACTTTTGACTGTGTGTGTGTGCACAAAGCAAGGTCCATGAAGACTTGGTTTGCCAAGGTTGGAGTGGAAGAACTTAAATGTCCTGCACAAAGCCCTGACCTCAACCCCACTGTGCACCCTCGGCATGAATCGGAAGGCCGACTGCACCCCAGGCCTCCTCGCCCAACATGAGTGCCTGACCTTGCTAATGTTCTTGTGGCTGTATGATCACAAATCCCTACAGCCAAGCTCCAAAATCTAGTGTAAAGCCTTTCCAAGAGAGCGGAGGTTATTATAATAGCAAAGACAGACTAAATCTTTGAATGGGATGTTCAACACGCTTATATGGGTGTGTTTGGTGAGGTTTCCATACTTTTGGCCATATAGTGCAGCTATAGTGACAGGAGTAGGCACTCCTTGGTCTCCATGGATATGTTTGTTTGAGCAGTGGTGGCTCAGTGGTTAAACGCTTTGGGTTGCTAATCAGAAGGTTAGGGGCTCAAGCCAAGGCACTGCCAAGCTGCCACTATTGGGCCCTTGAGCAAGGCCCTTAACCTTATCTACTCCAGGAGTGCTGTATCATGCCTGACCCCAGCTTTATAACAAGCTGGTATATGTGAAGAAAAGAATTTCACTGTACTGTAATGTACAGTATGTGTGAGAAATAAAGCTTCCTCTTCAGACAGTCTGTACATAGATAAAGTATAGCAAAATCACAGCTCAGTGTTAATACGAGTGTCACTTTAATACAAAACCCGAGCAGACGAGAAGTGAACTCATGGTGCAATCAGGCGAAAGGACCATTTTAAAGAACAAACGAGGGATCAGACATGGGGTCAAACACTGCACAGATGATTACACAACCGCAATGTTTGGCAAGACTTCGCGATGAAAGAATGGTTCGGGTGTGTTTATATACTGTGAAGTCTGGAAATGAAACTCAAAATGATTGGCAGAGGTTGTGGCACAACTCTGCGGAGTGTGACCTTTACTGGCTGGGAGGGGTAATGTCCTGGTCTGGTGTTACACTGATGTTTAATATCAGGAAGTAGAAGATAAAAAAAAAAAAAAAAAAAAAATAGCTGTCTGACAGGGGTATGTGGTAAGCCTACAAAATATCAGAGTAAATCATTCAAAATTTAATCTCTGCTTTTCTGCTGATCAGGCCAAAATCAAACTAGTATTAAAAAATAGTCTTGCATGCTGTGTGTTTTTTAAAGTAATGAGTGATTTCAACAACAATATCTAAGGAGGGGGCGCACGGTGGTTTAGTGGTCAGCACGTTCTCCTCACACCTCCAGGGTCGGGGGTTCGATTCCCACCATGGCCCTGTGTGTGTGGAGTTTGCATGTTCTCTCCGTGCTGCGGGGGTTTCCTCCGTGTACTCCGGTTTCCTCCCCCAGTCCAAAGACATGCACAGTAGGCTGATTGGCGTGTCTAAAGTGTCCGTAGTGTATGAATGGGTGTGTGAATGTGCCCTGCTATGGATTGGCACCGTGTGTTCTCCGCCTTGTGCCTGGGATAAGCTCCTGGTTCCTCGTGACCCTTAAAGATATGTGGTGTAGGAAATGGATGGATGGATTTCTTAGGAGGTATACTGGTTTGACATGTACAGGACAAGTCATCTTTTGAAGGAAGACTCCACATCTTCATCAGGGTGCACAGGTAAAAACTCTCCACATTATTATAAAGTTTAAATAACATTCAGCCAATAATATATAAATAATTACAGATGTTCAGCAACGGTGTCTGAGCGGTTCCACCGGCTTGGTGTGCATGGCACTGAAGAGACCTACCGAAGCGTAACATCACGAGGGACGCGCGCACTGCATGAAAGCTACATCTCAGCTTCAGCTTTTGACATTATCCTTTCACACCATGTTTTTCTTTCGCACATTTCCCACCTGGACCTCTTTTCTGTCTTCCTTTCACTCGGTCTTTCCCTCATTCCATTATTCTTTCACTTTGCTACTCTTATGTGCATATGGACACATGTGAATACACGGTCATGCATTCGCTGCCTTCGCTCCAAATTCATGAGATAAAGAAAAAAAAAAGGCAGGGTGGGGGGAACGAGAAGGTTTGGGAAGTGAGACGGAGGGGTTTCAGAAGGCTGAGGGAGCATGCATTATGGAGGAAGTCGAAGAGTAGAAGGAGCAGCGTGAGACGAAGGAGCAGCTGGCCCCTCTGGGCTCAAATGAGCCAGGGAGTGAAGGACGACAGGCTCAGCGCTCACCTGTAAGGTTCGGGTTTATTTTATCTCCACAAGCTGCCACAATGGCCAGCCTGCCACTTCATCAGCATTCCTCCTCACATGCCTATGAATGAAGCATGCATGCCTTTCCATACTTCTGTCAAGGCGCAGCAGGGTGCAGCATACCTTCGTTTAGCTCCTTCCACAAAAAAAAAAGTTTTTAAAAATGTGATTAATATTATTGAAATAGTTAATTGACAATCTTCAGTCAGTTGATCCAATTACAAATCCATCCTGGTATAGTTGTAGTTCACGATAACAGTTGCATAAGGACAAATCCACCCCGAAAGACTTGCATATCAATATTTATATGTAATCAATACGTGTTTGATCACTTTAAACGCACCAAAACAATCTCATTTTAAACTTCTCTCAGTGTATGGTTCAGGACCGACGCTACACCATGACTTAACGACGAAGAAACGGTTTCAGCTGGCTGCTGGTGTGTAATGAGATCTCTCTGCAGATTGCTGCTTAGAGCTTAATGTAGACATAAAGCTTCATCTTGTAGGAAAATGAAATAATATCATGTCTTGATCCATCTTCATGCTCTACAATATATCATTAAACATCATTATAAATGTTTAATATTTAACATAGATTTATATATTGAACATTTTCAATACAGCATGGAAACTCGTAAGCAAACGTACTGTCAAATGAGACGTTCCCGACCCAGGCTTATATGAGCAAGACATCGAAAATAGATCTGTACGGTGGGGGTTTTAGCACATTGTTGTTTTTTTTTTTCTTTTTGAAAAATCTATCACATTACCGCAGCAGACTTTCCTCCTCAATTTTGTGGAAGAAAATGAAATTTCTAGAAGACAAGCTCTGATATGACTAGAATAATTCTGTATGTCTAACTGTCAAGACGGATGCAATATATGGGGGTAATTTCTGTAAAAGGGCCCTAGAAAAGAAAAAAAAATACCCCAGCTATTTGGTGTTCTTCTCATATATCTGAGGATGGCCAGGCTGCACTGAAGTACGGAGAAGAAACGGAAGAAGCTCCAATGTCAAATCTGAAAGAACTGAACTCGAGCAATATTGCCATGTGTGCGGTCACCTTACTCAAAGGCCAGAGTAATAAAAGCCATGCGGGCAATTTTCTCTCGTCCATGTGATGCCGGTCTTATTCCTAGAAAGAAAAGTAATTCGATTCCGAAGGCGGAATTGTGTGTGTTTATAATGACAGCTTCTATCCAAGTTGCACACTAGGGTACCGTTCAAATGCGACGTTTCCACACTAAACTCAAATTGCCTTCATCATCACATTATACGTTGTCAATAAATTTATAAACGACTTTAACATAAAATGTAAATAAATTGTTGTTCACAATGGAACATGGAAAACATGGAAGTGTACCGTTTTAAGAAAAAAGGGAAGGTCATTTTGAATTCCATGGCTGCTACACATCTCAAAAAAGTTGGGACGGGGGCAACAAAAGGCTGGAAAAGTAAGAGTTAGTACAAAAGAAACAGCTGGAGGTTAGTAATAGTAACAGGTCAGTAATATTTTATGCCATTTCTAACAATATACATTTACAGAAATGAGATTTACAGAAATCTGGATGTACGAACAAGCCAGAGGAGACAGTAGCGAGTACAAACTTTTGAGGAAGAACCCTTGAAAAGAACCAGTCAATACAGTAAACAGAAAAAAAGGACCATCAAACAATCTAACCATATAATATAACATGAGATTTTTCTTTTCAGCAGGTTCAGTGTTACCGGCTGATTTGGACATAAAAAAAAAAATGAAAAAAAAAGTGTTATAAAATGGCAGTGCTTTGAAATGTTGTTGTAAATGACTGATGATTTGGAAAAGGCAGAGTATACACTAGAGGACCAAAAAGCAAAGCAGAAACAGATAAGGTCATGGTATCATGCATCATGCATGCTTAACCTGTAATACTTTCATGTCTGTCCTGATGGCGAGTCATAACTGAAAAAGAGAGATGAGAAAAGAGATGCTTTTATTCTCTCACAAGACGTAGATCACAAGATCTAGAAGTAGATAATCGGCATATACTGTAGAAGATAATGGTCTCGAGATAATGTCTCATTCAAAGAAACTAAGCTTCCTGTGACGCCACTGTAGTTCAAACATCAGCAGTGTCCCCCTAACAAACCCCTTAATTATTCATTCATTCATTCATTCATTCATTTTCAGTATGTGTTTTATCTTAGTCAGGGTTGCAGAGGATCCAAAGCTGATCCACGGAACATGCAAGGAACGTGCACCACGGATGCAAGGTGGGAATACACAATGGATGGGATGCCAGGGCATCGTCCACTCCTTCACACCTAGCAGCAAATTAGCCAGACCACCTACTGACATGTGGGAAAACCCCAACAGAGAACCTGGAGACACCTACACAGGAAGAACAAGCACAAGGCGAACCTCAAGATGGAACCTCAGACTACAAGGCAAAAACACACATTCTAAATTAATTCCTTAAAAAAACAAAACAAAAGCAGAACTGAACACACTTCAGGTAGCATAGCAGAGCACGTATGGGTTATTAAATGATCAAGCTATAAAATAGTACCACAGTGTTTCAGACACGTTCTTCAGTCAACCTGCTGTAAAATACTTCTTCTTACATGTGAATCCATTCATCACCAAGCTCCAACCTGTCTCTCTGACCTTTTGTCACTGTACAACTCTGAAAGCTGCCTCTGCTCCTGAGATGCTGCTCTACTCACCATACATCTCATATTACCATGGTTCAGGCTTTTACAAGTGGTCTCCTTGTTGTCTGCAACTCAATTGGTGTGGAAGGGTGTCCCAAGGGTTCCGAAACAGCCTTCATTATTAGTTTAAATCATCAGTCAATGATCAATCTTCTATACTGCTTAAAGCAGTTTTGTTCTTCTACTCCAACTTTTTCAAACCATCTCTTCATGGAGCTCGCTTTGTGCTCAGGGGCGTTGTCATGCTGGAACAGGTTTGAGCTTCTTAGTTCCAGTGAAAGGAAATGATAAATCTACAGTGCTTCCAACTTTGTGGCAAAAGTTTGAGGATGACCCAAATATGGGGGTCATGGTCAATTTTGGCCACATACTGGGTGTATATATATATATATATATATATATATATATATATATATATATATATATATATATATATATATAGAGAGAGAGAGAGAGAGAGAGAGAGAGAGAGATCAAGAGATAGAGCGTCAGCCAAATGTACAAACAAATGAAAACTTGGCAGAGACATTCACAAGACATCTGATTAAGATTAGAGGTATACATCGGTACTGGGAACCCATGGCACACAACAAAGGAGTTTTTAAAAAAAAAAATTTAATAATCTTTTAATATACGTTCAGATATGAAGCTTGCAGGACAAACACCCTGTTCGTTAACGCGTCTGTAAATGCGGCACGTTTACAGCATCCTTAGTAACTGCCTGGTCGGGGTTGCAGTGGTTTAAACGACGCTACTTGTTTATGTTTTGGGAAATAGAAACGTGTTTCTGAGGGCATAGAAGTAGGGTTCATATCTGATTTAAATACCTAAAACAAAAACTAAAACCATTCAGGTTTAAATCTCAATACAGATATGGATACAGGTACAGACATTTGGAGCACTAAACCCTTAGTCGTTGTGTTCTGCCCCTGCATATGTACAGTACAGACATTCATAATTGATTCGTCATTTACAGTAGAGTATATTAGGTCTCATTGTTAGTTCATATCGGATCTGCGACATCGAGAACATTTCGTTTAAAACATCCCGTTTTTTTGTGAGAATTAATCGTTAATTTCATGAGACTTGACCTGTGTGCAGACTTTACTGGTAATTTATTTTCACAATGGTAAGGAGTTCAGCATTCAGGTGAGTAGTTCACATTTACTGATTTCAGATGTGTGTATCGAGGGCTGTTTTATAAGCAACTCATCATACCGACCACACATCTAAAAACAGCAGGAAGCAGAGCCTTTAGCACCGGTGGAATTCTTCACCAAGGTCGATCAGAGCCACCGACTGCGAGGACACATTCAAGGCCCGACTTTAATCTATCTTTTCGGTTTGGCCTTTGAAATTTCGATTTGGAGGTCTAGTCCAAATAAAAGGTGTTCTATAAGTCACTGATGGAGTTATTGATGCGCTTCCCCCTCCTAAAGAACACTCATACAGGATCATTTATCATGGATACTTATGCTCTTTTTCAGCTGGAAAATACAGCATAGTCCTAATTAGAAAAAAAACAGAAACAAATTTATTACAGTCTGCCTGTAAGGTTAAGGATTTAAAAGGTTAGTGCTTGCATTTCATTCAAATGCACTTTTTCATGAGGCTCGTTTTTACCGTGGACACGCACGCGCACACACATGTACAACTTCGTTATGATTTAGTCACTGCCTCTACCAGAAGCTTATGATAAATCCATGGAGAGATTTCTTTTTCCCGGACATACATACAATTACAGGGAAAGGCTGCAACTGAAAAATGTTTTCTCCCTTCATGAAAAATGTGCATGCAAGATCATTCATCATGGTTTCAACTGACAGGAAGTGAACAGTCAGAAAATAAGCAGGCTCCCTCCCTTTTAGCTCAATCCACTCCCCCAATTCATGAAGATTTGGATTTATCACACAGCCCGAGACCATCCGTTATTTAAGCACAATATGGGGAAAAAAAGGAAGGAATCAGGATTCGGGGCACGGAAGATTGTAACGAGCTCCGAGTACAATAAAATACACAGATCAAGAGTTGTGAAATTTCACTTCAAGTATTTCACATGTATTATGGATTATGTATTTCAAGCTGATTTCGTACCCCTTTTTCTTTTATGGTTATTAACCAGCTGTCTGATACAGAGTCGCCTACAGTATTAGAACTGCACTAATTTGATAGAAAGATACGTTACAAAACAGGAGCTTTAATTATCACCTAGCCAACAGCAATATGTTGAGAGAAATGTACTTAAGCTCCTCTCCGCAAATTATTGACACCCCCCCTCCCTCCTTACACCATCCATTACTGGACAGGGACCATCATCGTTTATTATTCTCAGAACAGAAGTGACACTGATGGTAGGATGTGTGTGTGTGTGTGTGTGTGTGTGACATGAGTGTTTAAACACCTCAGTGTCACTGTGGTGGTCTTTTTCCATTGATGGATGGGATAAATAGGCACCAACACATTGTGCATAATTTTATGCCTACATAGTGATCTATGCGGTAGGTGGGCCTGATAAACATGACAATAAATGTTGATAGAAAGGTGTCAGAACACACAGCGCATCACAGCTTGCTGCAAAGCCACAGACTAGTCAGAGTGCCCGTGCTGACCCCCGTGGCCTGGTCTGATGAATCACGTCTTTGCGTCATGTGGACGGCCGGGTGCGTGGAGAAGAGATGGCACCAGGATGCACTATGGGAAGAAGGCAAGCTGGCGGAGGCAGTGTGATGCTCTGGGGAATGTTCTATTGGGAAATCTTGGGTCCTGGCATTCATGTGGATGTTATTTTGACATGTACCACCTACCTAAACACTGCTGTAGACTGAGTACACCCTAACAGCAGTGGTCTCTTTCAGCAGGATAATGCACCCTGAGACAGTGCAAGAAATTCTTCAGGAACGGTTTGAGGAACATGACCAAGAGTTCAAGGTGTTGACTCGACCTCCAAATTCTCCAGATCTCAATCATCTGTGAGCTGTTCTGGACAAACATGTCCGGTCCATGGAGGCCCCACCTCACAACTTACAGGATTTAAAGGATCTGCTGCTAACGTCTTGGTGGGAGATTCCACAGCACACCTTCAGAGGTCTCGTGGAGACCATGCCTCGACGGCTCAGAGCTGTTCTGGTGGCACAAGGGGAGGGGGACCTACACAATATCAGATATACATAATAATAAATAATAAAGTAAGTAATGCTAATAATAACAACAATAATAATAATCATCTGGAATTCATTTGATATACACAAATTACTCTGATCACCTTATTTAAAAAAAAAAAAAAGAAAAGAAATAGAGTGAATTAATCAACTAATTTTTTTTTTTGTTTTACACAAAGAAGACAAGGTCTGCCCTTCTGCACGTTCATATCACTCTCGAGTAATCCGAGTCTCCTGGCCAAATCTGTCTTACCCAAACAATCTGATTGCACACATCGAGAGGGAACAAATACACACTGCGACGCTACCTCATTTCACAAGATTAGTCATGGAGGACACGGCGTCGAACTAATTTGATGGAATATGAATTGTAAACGCAAAACCACTCAGTCCATTCCCTGCTGCTCAGTGACAGCTTTGTCAAGGCTGCTAATTACAGTGTCTGTGCTCGTGAATGTGAAGACGCTATTTATATGCCTCTTCTCATTACTCACTGGAGTGAGCACTTTTAAAATAGAGTGATAGAGAGATAGAAAGAGAGAGAGAGAGAGACAATGAGAGAGAGAGAGTGTGTTTGTTTGCATGTTTAGCTTCCTAGAGATTATTGTTTCAGATTATTGTGTTGGTAATAAAAAAAAAAACTTTTCTTGTTGGTTCAGTTTAGCCGCATTTATAGCCCTCGACTTAAAACAAAGTAAATTCGGACTAATTTAACATGTGAAATGTACAGTACAGTACAGTGTATATGCAATGGATATAAACGTCTACACTCTCCTGTTAAAATGGCAGGTTTTTGTGATGGAAAAAAAATAAATAAAATCCAAGGTAAATCATGTCAGAACTTTTTTTCCACCCTCAGTGTGAAATTACAGCGTGGTTGCATAAGTGTGCACGTCCCTTTATAATTGGGGATGTAGTTGTGTTCAGTATGAACCAATCACATTCAATCTCATGTTCAAAAGTAATAACCGTACAGCTCTCATCATCTGTAGGATAATTACTGGAATTTGTGGTGAAATGTTGTTGTTGTTTTCTTCTTTTCTGCTGGCTTGGATTTTCTTGTTAGCAATGCTGATACTTCCATTAATTAAAAAACAAAACAAAAAACAATTGAAAAGCCTCGTGTGGAAGACAGTGAGGCAGATGGTACAGAAATGGAGGCTAGATGTACTTCGTTAGTGTGAAAATATTTCAGATATATTTCAAATATTTCAAGTATTCGCATTCTGAGCCACAGGTTGCATATCGCTTGCAGTTCCAATCCCACTCGCAGCTCGTTCAGAGCAGATGGCTTATGACAGAGGCAGTTTTTCAATGCTACTAAACACTAAGAGTTGAACATCAGGGAAAAACCTCTGAGACGCTGCTATAGACATAATATCCTCCATCTCTGTATTATAATCGAGCTATAAAGAGGGCTCTGCTGATGGACACAAGCTTCTACGCTGCGCTCTCAGTTACCGGATCAGCGATTTTACATGAGCTGCCACTTCGTCCACACAAGTGCATTTTAAAAATATCATTAAATAGAGATTTATTAGTGCACGCAAGAAGATTCTCTAAAAACCATCCAGATGTTTTAAGTAAATTTAAATGCAGTTGTTTAAGGGATTCGACAGTCCTCAGTATGCAGTGCATACACCGTTTGGCAGGTAATTACGTGTACTGGTCTTTAGCATCTTCAGCAAAGCTAAATGATCACCTAGTCCCCTGTTTTCATGACCATGATGCAAGAAAATAAAAAATCAAATCAGCTCCTCTCAGTCCGTTTAAAAACCCGGCATGCACGGTGACATTTTTATAACGATATATAATGATGATTAATTTTCACCTATAGATTTCGTGTTGATATTTTAGTGCTAGAAATAACAGTCTGGCTGAAATGTACGGTCTCATCTATATCTTCTCTTTAATTGGTGTTCAGTCAAATGTGATTCTCTAGACACAGTGTTTACACTGGCTAATTCCTGGTCTCTGCAATCTCTTTGAGAGGTACTACTGTACATAATTCTTACGACTGGTACGTAATTAGTTTTTGCTAAATATTTTATGGATTCTGTTAATTAAATGATGTTCCATAAGTTATGATACATCAACAGTCTGATTTAGATGATGTAGCAACTAATGTTTTTTCTGTAATCCTTATTTGCTACGTATAAAATAATTCAGCCTTTGGGAAATCCCAATGTGACACCCTTTTGAACATCGTATTTCCTGTTGTGCTGCTGCGTTCACATGAAAAGACGGAAAAAAACGGCTTACGTCCGGCCAAATCAGCAGCTTGTCATCGTTAACCCGTTGAGTAACATTTGCACCTGCACAAAAGTAGAGAAAACAGATCTATACATCAAGCACACATGCATGAAAGTAGTTAGTATCAATCCTATATCTCGTAGTTTTCCCCGCTGCATCAGTGTTCCATGGCAACTAACGCCATACTGTTTCTCTCGCCCTGTCTGTCATTATCCTGTTATTTTGTTACCCGATGGTGTTCACCTGTATCGTGTTAGTCCTTGATTTGTTTGTATATGTATACCGTGTTGTGTCACTGTATCGCCGCGACATCTAATCATGCTTTTTTTTTTTTAATCTATTTATAAATAATATACTGTAAATAAACAAAAGCAATAAACTGTGTATGTTTACAGATTTGCCTGCAGCAGCTTTGGCTCTTCAATAACGCAGGCTGTGCTGTATTTCTCACGTCTTTGCTTTGGCTCGACACGTGATTAAAAACGAAAGTTGTTGCAAAAAGAATGTTAAATTTAAATCTTATAGATGCGTTATAACAAATGACACTTTAATAAACGCTCGTTTTTATCCTGAAAGCAGTTTTGTACAGCGATTTTGTAGGCTACATGTGTGCAATATTTTAGCATTCAGTTGCACGTAAATAAATACAAATCAACCACTTGCCTTTTGTTTGAATTTGCAAAACGTTGGTATGCATCATGCGAGATAATTTATTTACAGATGCTTCCTGCTATAGCCGAACACCAGTCTTATCTATTTAAGATGATTTATCGCTAATCTAGTCTAGTCTGACCCAGTCTACCTATCTATCCTGGGATACTTAGTACAATATTAACTAGACCTGCACTTTTGAATTAATTTTTGATGTAAGAGGTCAGTATTATAAAACACAGTGGAAGTAATTGCCCGGTTACAGTGTCATGTCCTGTCCTGCACTACAGTTGAAATGAATAGGACATTATTCACACGATCCCTCTAGAAAATGTAACTAGAAGTGAATATATGAAGGCACAGGCTCCCAGTTGAATAAAAATTAATTTTTCATTACTGTATATCTTAGAGGGCTAGCTCAGGGACATAATTAAAGCACAGTTTAATTAGCGGACTTGTAGCTTCTTTTCCCTCATGAACCCAATCGTCTTTTAAAAATCCCATAAAACCACCCGATAATCTATTTTACACTGCATATGGAATTTCAAAAGCATCGATTGCGGATGACAAGAAAGACAAAAATTAAACAGAACAAAACAAAGGACACATCATAAGAGGAATATAACAGTAGTAATATTAATAATAGGTCGGTTATGTTGTTGTGCCTTGATTGCAACACGCCTAAAGGGATTATTAAATCCTGTTTGCTGGATGAAGTCAATATGTAAGGGATAATACAGCGACAGCGGGACATAAATGAAAAGCTGGCTCTATACTTATCTACACTTATCACACAGCTAATTACTAAAGAAATCATTCATTTGATGCTGAATATCAATTTTAATTCCTTTTCTTTCACGCCGTACAAGCTTGAAGTGAGAAAAATAATCCATCAACTTTACATTTTCCGACAAACGATAGTGTTTAGGATGTAACAAGCTGCATTTGTGTGTGTGTGTGTGTGTGTGTGTGTGTGTGTGTGTGTGTGTGTGTGTGTGTGTGTATGTAATTCACAGTTTTTGCGATATTGGTATGGTATGAGACGATGAGAGTCCACTCCACTTCGTAACAGACCAGATTATAACACTCCACTGATGATTATTTTCCCATAAAAGCACACATCATCACGTTTTATTCCAGAAAATAGACCTCCAAATGCCTTCATCGACCAAACAGAATTAAAATACACATAACATAAGTCTATTATGTAAAAAGGTAAGATATGAACAAATAAATATAATTCCAAATGAATATGTATGATGTACATGTAGGCATACTGTATGCACTCGCTGGACTTTTCATTTAAATTGAAGTTTCAAGTATTTTAATCTATAGCATTTTTTTATATACTGTTGTTGTTTTTTTTTAATACAAGTTCTTCCTCTCAGCACACGGCATGGCCCTGTGTTGCCTTTGTATCATTTTGTTTGGGGTTCATGTCATTTGCTTTTGGTTCAGTTCTAGTCCTGCCTCAGCTCCTGTCCCATCACTCGTTGTTTACCCTAATGTGTTCATCTGTTCTGTGTCTCACCTTGATCAGTTTGGTTATTTCCACCCTGCTGTTTCCATTCCTTCTTGCAGTCTTAAGTCTTTTTGTGCTTTTGTCCAAACCTTGTTTCCTAGTGCCTTATTTCCTGCTTCCATGTTTCATGGGTTCCATCCTAGTGATTTTGTATTTTGCATTCTGTTGCCCAACTTTGTACTGATCCCTGCTGTGGACTTTGATGATGGTACTTGCCCTAAATACAACACACATCGAGATTACGGGCTTGCGTCCTGCCTCCAATAACTTGTTGCAATTTCTTATGTTCTGAGCATTTACTTCATCTAAAACCTAGAGCTGCAGTTAGCTCATTTACTTTTTTTTTAATCACGGTGCCTTTAATTAAACAAATGGGATTGTGGTTTACTTCCCAGAAATAATATGCTGATGTCTGATTCCTTTGGAACTTGGCATTCACAATCCATGTTTTTGCAAAATGCTAGCCTGTGTGCACGACTTAGACTGGGAAATAGCACTTAATAATGGCAAGAAAGGATTTCCAGATAAATTACCAACTGCATCCGAGTGTCAAAAAAAAAAAAAGAAAAAAAAAAAAACCCGAAGACGACGACTAGCAGATAAATCATGGGCTTTTTTCACTTCCCATATTTCACTCATTTGATCATCCTCAAGTTGAACCAAAACATCAGGATGTAATCTTGTGTGTAGATTCATCTTAAAGGGGAAAAAAAAAGGATCATACATTTTTATTGCAGCACTTAAGCTCTTGTCAGTAATTATATTGACACTTGAAATGAATAGATAAACAAGTTGAATATACAAAGTTACCTAATGCACATCTTCAGTCGTGTTATCATGTTATCGTGTTATAAATACAGTTGTCGGGTGTTTTTTAAAAGCAAATAGAGCTGAAATCTTGTTCCAGAAAACCTTCGATAAATAACAGACGCCAGACACTGAAGGTGACAACCAGCACAATGTCCAAACATGTCAGGCCATCTGACCTCTGAAACACCCACAGGAGACACGCAGCAGGAAATATGACACGTATTATAGCAGCAGCATGGTGAAGGAGAGCGAATGGTACACTGGGACACAGTTCACTATCTACAGGGTGCAAATAACAAGCTTAGGAGCTGATTTCTTCTATGAAGTCTTCTCAAAGTGACTCTTCGCCATGCTCTGGCCCTGTCCCTGCAGTCATTACCTCCACTCGAGCCGTTATTGATGGTCCTGCTGCAATTGAGTCAGAGACAGTCTGGATACCGCAATATGTCCTTGCCTGCAGTCTTCAAATACGTTTTAGACTGATTAGCGAACTCTACTTCAAGCCTGCTGGAGGAAAAAACAGAACCGGGAAAACATATCCCGACCATCCACCAGATACTTCACAAGGCTTTCTGAGTGATGGATCATGTGGGACGCAGTGATGCACTGATTGAATCTGAGCTTATGAAATATTCGTACAAATTTGACACTAACTTTATGGCAAAACAAAATGCATTGCATACATGTTTATTATTATTATTATTATTATTATTATTATTATTATTATTATTATTATTATTTTAAATTAAAGTCAAGTCCCTTACCTTGGTCATATGTAACCATGACTTGGAATCCAGAAATAAGAGTAGAAATGCACTGAGGCATAATGAGACCATTGTTGGATAATTAACGCAACCCAGCATGTCGAGTTCTGCACATAACACGACAGCATGTGGTCGAATTAACCCAGTGTGTGTGCTCATATATATATATTGACCCATTTGGTAACAGAAAGGACTCGGATTGGGTCACATATAATCAAGAATTTTTTCCATTAGGACGGACTTACAAATAGAAAATTTCCAAGCTTGACAGAAGAATGAAGAGGCTCTTCCTGTAAAATATAAATGCTCAAGACATTAATGCGACAATTTAATATCTAGACATTGATATAGCTAAAATATTGTTAAAGATACAAATGAGCTAAAGTGTATGATATTTTTAGCACTATATCATTCATATATATATATATATATATATATATATATATATATATATATATATATATATATATATATATATATATATATATATAGGTTAAATCCACCTTAAAAACAACACAGATCTCGGAAATAAACAGCACAGATTCTTACCTCGTGTCTAATTGTCCGCATGTGCGGATAGACTATGACCAGCGAGTGTGAGGTACTACAGTATTTTCAGTATGTGCTGTGTTTTTCACCTCAGGACTGCTGTGCACAGAGGAAAAGTGGCAGCATGATGGATGGAGTTATTAATTGACTTCATCCTCGTCGAGCGTTTGTAATTTCTTCACGAACAGAACAGATGGGAATAAACTCATTAATTGAATACCCTCGTCGTTAGATGGAAGGCATCTGTGTAACTCGGCTGTGTACAGTGTTAAACGTAAGGATAAATGGAAGAGGAAACTATAAAAGATAAAATGTCAAGAAGGTGACATTTTACTCAAATATTTGATAGATCAAGAACGCGCATACATTGTACTAGAAAACACACGTTGTGTTTGACAGTCTAAAAATGAGCACGCTAAAAATACAGGACGCTCAAGGATTCTGTAAAGTAGACTAATTTAAAAAATGCAAACAAATTAAAAAAATGCATTAGAAGTATGTCTTCATGTCTTTTAGTTAGAATTAACTATTACAAAATGCAACATGATGTGTTTCATGCTTGAGCTTGACATACATTTATAGTAATAGCAGCACAAATATTTTGTGTGAATGGATTTGAAAATGTTTGGAATTGTTAATACGGTGAAGTTTTCCTCTTTATTACAAGATTTACCAGTTTTGGAAGGAGTCTGCAGTGTCAGAGTCAGTGGTAAAGCTGCTCATTGAAATGTTTAAATAGTAACGTGACACGCTGGATTTTGGTCTCATTTTTGTTGACAAGTACTTAAATTTTGTGCATTATACTCATTTTCTTATTTAGTCGAACGTAAAAAGAGACAGAAAAACGAAGACTGGCGAGAGAACGGGAACTGGCTTGTTTTTCGGACTTTCCACAACATTAAAAGTAACTATAAATGCATAGAGTATGCTAGTGTGGCATTCTGTAATCCATTAAAAAAATACTGGATATTGGATTATTGGATAATTGTTGTAATATAAGAACAATAAAACACTTCAGGATGTTGTGTAATAGGAAATCAGTGGAGTACGGGGTGATACCAGGAAGTCCACTTTCCACTGGGCTGCATCACACCAGTGTGTTATTGATTATTTTCCTATAACTGCACTCACTGCGTGTTTTATTCCTTAAATAACTTTGATTAGATCCACTAAAGCATGATTATTATAGTGTAAAGTTTTCACTAAATATAGACACCAGTGAAATCATAATAAGAAGAAATACCAAAAAAAAAAAAAAAAGAAAAACAAAAGTTTTAAGCAACTAAGGAGAGCTTAACTAAACACCAGCAACTCTCTAAATGCTTTTAAATCTTTTGAAGCATCCCAGAATCATCAATTGAACAGAGGCAGGATCGACAGGTAGATGGACAAGATAGTCCTTCCTGTAATTCACTGGTGGGATATAAAACTCTGAAGGGTTGGGCTTTTCAACAAATTAAGTATTGAAGTGCAAATAAATTTCCATAGCAACTTGCCACTAATGTCCAGTTCACTAGGACTGGGCTTGATCTCTGTCAGCTAAACAATGAACATCAATGTGTGTGTGTGTGTGTGTGTGTGTGTGTGTGCCACCATACTGTAATCACTTTATACTCTGCAGGTTTAGTTATATCTGTTCAAATTTGAACCCAGATAATAAATGAGTGATGACGTCGACCTGCTGAAAAACAAAAACAAACAATAAAAAACCCAATAGAAACATCACAGAAATTCCATCCATCCATCTTCAACCGCTTACTCCTTTTCAGGGTCACGGGGAACCTGGAGCCTATCCCAGGGAGCATGGGGCACAAGGCGGGGTACACCCTGGACAGGGTGCCAATCCATCGCAGGGTACAATCACATACACACTCACACACCCATTCATACACTATGGACACACCAATCAGCCTACCATGCATGTCTTTGGACTGGGGGAGGAAACCGGAGTACCCGGAGGAAACCCCCACAGCACGGGGAGAACATGCAAATTCTGCACACACAGGGCCATGGTGGGAATCGAACCCCCGACCCTGGAGGGGTGAGGCGAACATGCTAACCACTAAGCCACCGTGCACAGAAATTCCAATGGCATTCAAATACCATTACAAACCATCAGCTGTTAACTATTAAAACCATTACTAAACGTCAAAGGTATTCTATTGGTTCTTAACGCTATCCACTTGACATAACATGCCACCAATAGAAGGCAAAAAATGACCAGTAGAGACCCACAGGGACCATTAGAGTTTACATTCAAACCAATACAATTCCCATTATAACCATTTAAACCATTAAAAATTCTACAAGGGTTTCTATTATTTTTTGTTTTGTTTTGTTTTTTGTCAGCCGGGCGTGCTGGACCACACGTTCATCGTTTCCATCCTCGGGAAATTTTTTCAGGTAAGTTTACGTTAGCTGGATAGCATTAGCAATGAAGATTATGAAATCCTATTACTGACTCAGATATGATTGTGGCTGGAAAAAAAAAAAAATTCCCACAGGAATCCTGTCAGATTAGCTAGCTAGCATTTGCCAATGAAGATTATGCAATTATTTGGTCTGAGAGATCTTGCTTTGTTTTGGGATATTTTGAGTCAAATTCTTCGCCATGTTGTGAACGCTGTATATGTTGCACCTTACAGTCGGGCCACTTTTGACCTACAACGCACCTGACATTTTTATCGCACAGCCACGTTTATCGCGGAACCGTCTGCTGTCTGAAGCGACGACTCGAGATGATGCGCACAGCCAAAAAGCAACAAATTCCCATGTGCTGAAATGACAGTGGCATGAATATGAAGTGTACTCTGATTCTAAGCAACACTCAGCACATCTCACTGGATCGTTGATCAGCATTGTGTTACAGAGTCGGTGCTTCATTTGAAATATAGGACATTTAGATCAAATACATCTTGTCACATGGAACTCATGAACTCCTACACCTCCCATGGGTTGAGGGGTAACTAGAGAGTGAGTAGGCAATTCATCATATCCCTGAATACTCAGGACAGAACCTCGCCCCGAGCCATTTTGTCTGGTTACCAAAAATATATATCATTTTCCTGAACAGGGACGGCCAGACAGGTGACACTTGATGTCCCTGAGGACCAAACCACCTGAATAACCATCCAAGCACGAACAAGCATGGATACACAAACAGATCTGGTAGACAAGTAAGTAAATATACAGCGTTTAGTTTGTTTCTATAGGACCCTGGTGAGTTTCCCTCTTCTATGTAGTTCTTTAGGCAGGTAAGAACAAAAACACTAGCAAAGACGCCACAACAACAACACAAAAACAACTGCGTGAAGTAGTCTTGTTTCCAAGTGAACCCGCTTGTCAGAAAGTGATTCGACTCTGAATCGACTCAACTGCTGGAAGTGAACCAAACATGAGGAAATGATTCAATTCTAACCAGTGCATGAAAGGCATTTAGAGCATTCTTTCAGCTCTACACATCTCCTTTTTGTACTTTTTGGTTGGTTTAATAATTACACGCAGTGTCAAACCAAACCAAATAGCAAATGAATCAAAAGTATCAAAATCACTGTGATTCAGACTCTGCAAATGGACTAACAGGTGTGAAAATGCCCTGGGATTATTTAAGAGTTTAAACAAAGGCACATCTAGTATAATCAGATCCTGCATAGAAGTCAGAACACACTAGAACGATCCCTAGCGAAAATGAAACAACAACAAGGACGTAATGATGCTTTAGAATGTACTTAAGAGTCCCGTCTGAAAGTATTGGAGCAGCAAAGCCAGTAATATTGTTTTCACTATATGTTGGGTTTCAGATCAAAAGATACATACGAGGGAGGTCATATTTTCAGCTTTCATTTCCTGATATTTACATCTAGATGTGTTACAACTTAAAACATGGCACCTTTGGTGGCAGAACACCCAATTTTTAGGTGAACAAAAATATAGGAGCAGATAGTCTTAAAGTTAATTAACACTTAATATTGGCTGCTGTCGCTCTTAGTCGACTTGTTTCATGTCTGGATGTTAGTACACAAGTGGTTTAATTTTTTTTTTTCCAGAACACTCCAAATTGTTGTATTGGCTATGCCCAGTGCTTGTGCAATATCTCTTATAGATTTTCAACAATTGCCTTGCTTTTTCTCCCATACACAGCTTTCTGGTCTTCATGTTGGTTTATCCTTTTCAACAACAAATGCATTCAAAACTTACGGCTCAGACCAAGAGTGGACATTCAGAGCTGTTAATTGTTTAAACAGTCCATTTAACAGGACACACCTGGGCAGCAAGAAACACCTATCAGTCATGCGTTCCAATATTTTTGATCAGTTGAAAAAAATGGGTGGGTTTAAACAAAATGTGCCGTGTTGTGATTTGCTTAACACGTCTAGATGTAAATATGAGGAAAAATTTGTTTATTAGTAAGCTTCGATTATGTTGTGCATCCACCATAGAAGCCCTTGTGAATGGGTTACTATAGAAACAATAACATATTAGAACAAGCGATTTACGGTACTGTGATCTGTCTTTAATCTGGAATTACTGTCAGAGCTGCTGTTAGAAAATTCAGATTAGAGAATCAAACAGCGGTACACGTGGCATTTAATCCATCTTGTTTTTTTTTTGTTTTTTTTGCTCTTATAACGACAGAAATCCACCTTATATCAGATATCTAATGTGTCCTGCCTTATTCTACCTCGATTTTAACCCACACCACCAGCACAGTGTGTTGATGAATACAGAAAAAAGCAGAACGTGAGCATGGTTAATGAACCGCGTTCTGGAATCCTCTGCTAAAACAATGGGAAGGATCCATTTCAAGGCCTGAGGAGTGGACACTGTCAGTCTGGCTCATTCGATTTAAACCTCACACTCTTCAGATGGCTCCCAGGAGATCGGCTTGAATCACCACGCTTCGTCTGTACACGCTCTTTTTTTTTTTTAGTCTCAGTGTGACAGGAAGGAGCTCGATCATGATGAAAACAGTGCTGTAAAGCGAAGGAGTACAAGCGACCATGCGTATGTAATTCCACTTAAAGAATCCATAGCAGTGTTGAAAAATAATTGATTTAGTGTGGCAAAGTGCCATTTGGAAGTCCATTATCATACCTTTAGAGTTTAATGTGGCTGTTTGATATCTGGATATGAAGCAAGATGCATACATCTGCAGAGAACATTTGCTCAACAAAGCAGAGGCGTTCCTGTAAGACATTCATTTCCCCCAATTGAGTCAAATGCTTGGGAAACGCCCATCAGAACAAATAAGAAGGGATGGTGGAAGGCCTTGGATTTCTTGTAGGCACCAACTGCATGGCTGTTCGTCATTCCGGTTTGGTGTTGACGTAGAGAGAAGCCGTGCTGATGTGATGAGTAGAGGAGGTAACAGATGGGGTTTCTAATGCCATGAAGCAGCTGCTTGCTGGCCATGCCTAATGATGACGGGCACCTAATCTGCAATAAGCGCTGAGCTAGCCCACACGTGAAACCACGAGGAAATGAGACAGAACTGGGCAAATTGTCAGCCGTACAACCTAGGTTTATTTACTGCGTTTCTTTGGGCACACTTATCTAAAAAAAAAAAAAGAAAAAAAGAACTACAGGATGCCATAGAGCTAAATCCAGTCCCTGCTGAATCATGTTCTTATTCCCTACAGCTTCTTATCGCTCTGTATGAGAATCAGAGAAACAAACAGAGAGAGTAAATATACTCGCAAAACCCATTCAAGGCCATCGTCATAACGCTTCTTTGACAAGAGCAGTAAAAGAAAATGTCAGCTTTGTGACATGTTTATGGTTAGAGTCTGATGAACAGTGCATATGACACTGTTAACTAACTGATATTATTATTTATTATAAGTTCACAAAAAGGATTTTGGTGGAGATGCGTCGAGGAGAAGTGCAGATTAACGTTCGGACTTTGGGCGCGTTTTCTTTACAGGAGAACCACCAAATTAACCAAAAGGTCAGCATTATTATTATTATTATTATTATTATTAGTGTTCATTTTTTATATATATATATAACAAATCAAAAGCGTGTTAAAATAGTGCAACTCTTGAGCACACATTATTATTCATTTACCTCAATTTATTGTCTCAAGTTGAGTTTAAAATGAGCTATAAATTGCGCACGATGAATTCACTTGCACTGGATCAAGTGCTATTTTACAAGCCACTGAATAATGAGTGGAAACCATATGGCTGTATACGACTTAACTTTCTGCTGTTTAATTATATAAGAAATAACATTAGAGTGCTTACTATTTCTTCAAATCTTCCCTTGTCGAAGGAAATCTGGCGCATTTTTATTTATTTATTTTAAATTTTTTATAAAGGTTATTCGTCATGCATTAGCATAGCAGCCAGCAGTTAATCTAATTGGAATAATCTGTCAAAATGAAAACAATTACCGTGTTATTTATGCCATTAAACTACTCGAATGAAACTTGAAGTGAAAGTTGTTAAGAAATATTTATATTTAAAAAAAAAAAACAACAACAACAAAAAATAAAAACCCCTAA